>NW_024583091.1:88099-176523 GCF_018398535.1 Haplochromis burtoni | reverse complement strand
AGATTTATTCCTGAATGGAATAAACCAAATTCATCTATAAATACTATTGCTTGATTTCAGTTTGCTGAGTTTGGTATGTTTGGTATGTTTAAGACTTAATATTACTTGGCATCACATGAGCTATTTTACCAGAAAATACTCTAGCATTATCAGCCTAAAAATAATATTTTCTAATGAATTAAGTTATGTTTATAAAAAAATATAAATATGCAATCTTATATATGTATAATTTATATAAAAATAAATAAATAAAATTAAAATTTGTTCAAAATTAACCGACAAAAATGTAGAATCTTACCTGTTTTCAGCATCGGTGGTATAATTTTTAGATCTTCAGTCACATTACATTTTCTTGTACTTGTGGACATAAGTGTAGGCAAAGTTAGAGGGAGCCAAAAATGTGTAGAACCGCATGAATGCTGAGAAAACAGCATGCGCCTCCCAGTCTTGCTTCTCACCTCTGGCAATGGCTTTGAGCTTGGAAACTGTGGTCACTTTGACTGAAAACTTGAATCTTCACACGGGTCCCTTTGAAACAGAAAATAATGTTTGCTCTTTGCTTATATTTAAGTTCCACAATTAAACTGCAGAGCACAGCGTTCAAAGAGCAATTTAAGTATAACACCTACACCAGAGTAATTCTGCACATGCCTGTGAAGATTATCGAATAGGAGATCAGCCATGGTTAAAAGTCAGAATTTTGATCTTTTATAACACAATTCCCAGAGGTTTTGATCACAGCTTGTATAAAAATCCTTGTTTAGTTCTGCAACATAGCACATACATTATAAACACCATCTACGTGCTTTATGTAAGACACTACTATAGTTTATCACACAGAAGACATGAATTTTCACTGTTGGTGGCAAAATTTCCCCACTGTGAAACGTAATTGTCATAAGAAAGTAAAAAACATTATAGGAGAGAGAACGATCTCCCTGATCTTGGCTCACCTGGGGACAAAAGCTTGTCCCAACATGACTGAACACTTACCTCTTCAGAGGCACATCAGAAATGCAGACATTGGCCTCTCACGCTATTACTGTCTCTTCTTCAAAAGATTCTTTCCTGGAACTGTAATTCAAGCCAAAAAGTCCCCTTTTTAGTGTTTTACAGTTATATATGATGTGAATGGATTCACATTACTGATAGTTTAATGTTCATGTTGGGTTTTACCACTGCAGATGTTTGAGGTTTAGCTCATTTTAAAATTCTTTATATACTGGGGCATAGTTTAATCTACAACAACACACCATATTCTATAGGATCATTGTGTTTGTTGTTGTTGTTGTCCTGCAACTGGACCTCTGAAAATACAGGGTTTTTTTTAATGCTGTTCTATATGCTAGCTTTGCAATTAGAATCTGAATGCATGATGGTACCGAGCACATTTTGCTTTAACAAGAACAGCTACATAGAATCTCTAGTATTGTATTGCATTGTATGTATTGCCAGCTTTGGTACCTGTAATACACAAAAAACAAAACAAAACAAACATACAGCACCTGAAACACACAAAAAATATACAGATACATGAATCACCAATCTTCCTATAGTGTGTGTGTGTGTGTGTGTGTGTGTGTGTGTGTGTGTGTGTGTGTGTGTGTGTGTGTGTGTGTGTGTGTGAGTCAGAGAGAGAGAGAGAGTGTGTGTGTATGAGTGAGGGAATGTGAGAATGCCTGTGTCTTTGTTGTTTGATAATGAGACTGGGAAGCTGCAGTGATGCCCCCGCCCCACCCCCCCCCCCCAGATGGCCTCCCAAGTACTGAAACTAAAGGCATAAACAGATGACCAACTAATTAGGGAATACACATTTTTCCCTGGACACCAGTAGTTGCCAGGGGGTCACCAACTGGTCTCTAGGCCAATGTGACCGGAATCTAATGGCCCCATTATGATCGCCATGTTTCTTGTGTCACAGGTGTTGCATACCCATTTTAACATCACAACATGTGTTGCACGACACAATCTTTGTGGCCGGACGTGCACTTTTGATTTTTGTAACCTGGCACATTGTGCTGGAGCTGCCACAGATAGGTTAAAAACTCAAGTGTACAATCGTGTACAGAAGCTCAGAAGACACACAGATATACAGACGGAAATGTTGGAACACTTTGAAAACTTGTTTTGTCGATTTTGTGGAAAAAACTTTGCAACAGGCACAGTCTTGGCTTCCTTTTTAAGTTCTCCTCCTTTATCAGCACTTATGTTTAAGATATTGTCTGAGTGGTGACAACTATCGTTCAGGAGAATACTGCAGCAGCTTCAAGGGCTTAACTATAAATTCAAATGACTGTGAGATGAGGTTGCAGTGGCAAAGCAACGCAACCATTGCTGCTTGTATACCTTAAGACTTGAAACTAGGGTTGAATCACTTGTCAGGAAAATGCTCACTGAAGGGAGCTGAAGGGTTGCATTTCTATAGACTTTTATAAAGCTGGAAGAGGATCTGCTTCATGCTAGTCATTGAAAAAAGTTTAGAAGACTTTACTCCAGTGAATTGAATGAGGTTCTTTATGACGGTTTACCTTAAGTGAGCCACACCCAGTTATGAGGTTCACTGCTATGTAGAGGCTTTGTAGAGCTTTGATGCAAGTCACACTTTTAGATTTTTACTAAAAGTAAGTAAAAACCTAAAAAAAAAAAAAAAAGCTTTATTTCGTTCTGTTGCTTTTGATGTTGTTCTAAGAAACAAAAAAGAATTAAAGCATTTGTTTGTCAAAGCAACAATGTAGCCTTCTGAAACAAAGCAAAGTTTGAGAGTTAAAAGTTCTATATTCCTGTTGAAACAGATGATCACATTGCAACCACATTTTTATAACTGCAGTTTTTCTTCAAAGGAGAAAACAGGAATAATCTAACTACATGGCACGATATCAACTGTTAACTTTTAAATGACTAATGAAGAGATTGTTATCTTTTGACAAAGTTGATTAGCTCAGCAGATTTGAGGTCAGAATAGTATAGAGTTCAGCAAATTACAGACCAACTCCTTCATTATCTGATCTGGAACCTGAAAAAATAAACATATGTGAGCTATAATGTTCAAAATCACTGTGATGAACAGCTACGCCAGTTAAAGCAAACACATTTAGTTAAAACTCAGACGCTATAGAAGTGGTGCTTCCCACTGGCACTTACACCCACTGTAAGTTTCAGTAGATGAAAATAATCTTTGGAATACTTGTGTAAAATGTGGTGTTCAATTGAGAAAAAATATGTAGTTGTTTAACTTAAGTCACACAATTGTTGTAATACATACAGTGTAAAATATCCCATTGCAGAGGGTATTTTACATGGGGTCAGAATTCTTTCTTAGACTAAAACAGATTATGAGAAAAATGTATGTAAAGGCTAACCAGCCTTTACATACATTTCTACACATTATTTCCTGTATGCATAATGAAACATAATGTCTGTTGTCAGTCAAAAAAACTTTTTTTTAAATACCCCACCCTTTAAAATGCTAAGCTAAAAGAAAGAGCTGAAAAAGTGCAATACTTGAGTAGATGTTCTTATAACCTCTGTTCAAGCGAGAAGGATCAACATTGTATTTCATGTTTCTGTAGCTATCACCAGTACTTACATTATTTTTAGTAATAAGATATTGCAGATATTTAAGTTCATTTAAGTTTCCTTTTCACTGTTTTCAAGTCAAACTAAGTAGGGACTCTCTGTCATATCATTACATGCTTATGTCTGCTTCATGGCGTCTCTCTCTGTTTTTTTTTTTTTTTTTCAAAGTTTGGTTTTAGGGCAGTAAAGGTGGGCATATGTGCTAAGCATACTTGTATAGCATGTAATTAACAACAACAGGGGCCTCAACCCTGGATACCTCTTTTTTTTTTACCTTTGACATGTAAGGATAATTCTTCAAACACATAGGTGTGCCTGTTCTACTGGATGGGATTGGCTGCTACGTGATATAGCAGTATATAAATTGCATCCATGAGGGACAAGAAGTAGACTTCTTTCTACTGAGGTACTTTTTCACAGTTTCTCTGCAGGACAACAAGGTAAGGTGACTTTACAAACAGAAACAATTTCTCATTTTTTGGGGCAACCTTGTTGTTTTCACAAATATTTTTAATATAATTTTTTTAAACTATTTCTCTCTTGATTTTCTTAAAGTGCCCCCCCTATTCAGCAAAGAAAATTAAGAAAAATTGAGATAAAAGTCTGGGTTGTATGTTATATTATACAGGTTTTTCTACTGAACCTGTCAAAATGAAGCAGCTTGTTCTCTTCATGTGCCTCTTGGTCTCTACTCTCGCTGCCCCTGTAAGTCTAATATTGTGTATTATTAAATCTGCCATCTGATACCATTTTAAAACACAGTGATCCACATCTAACTGTTGTTTGCTCACTTCTATTTCTGAAATTGCAGGCTCCAGCAAGCGAAAGCAGTGAGGTAAGATGGCCTTTTCAACTTTTCTGTTTTGAGTGTTGGATCTGTCTGCTATGACATGTAATGCTATGTTTTTGTCATGCCATCAGTTGGGCACTATGATCGTTGTCTGACAGACAGGGTATAATTGGCTTAATTGCACCGCATGTCTGAAGATGCCTGGTATTTATTTGCAGATTGCAGCACATGCTAATGAGGCCCTGAGGTGGATGGAGATGTACAGGCTGTACCAGCAGCAGGTAATGGGGGTTCATTGATGTTTGAAGTAAAAAAGAACTTCAGATAGACCTTCCATGAATGCTCATTTATGATTATAAATCTGTTTTAATTCCTATTATTGTTGTTTCTTTCCAGGGAATAGTCCAAAATCCCTTCATTCCCTCTGCTAATTCTCCCGTAAGTTTACTCTTGTTAGCCTCTTACAGGAGCTTAGTGGTGGATTTTTGTGAAAACTAAAAATAAGCATATTTGGCATGATTGCTGAAGTTTGTGTGTTACTTATTTGCAATCTGACATAAAATTATGTTCTTTTAGGCTGTCTCAGCTGGGGCCACTGTGAGCATACACACAGCACTGTGACATTGCATATACACATTTATTTCCTGTTATATATATTATTATTACAAATAATAATATAGGCTATATACATTTAATATAGGTGGATGCAGCACCAGCCCAACCTGCTGATGTCCCTCCTCCAGCTCCCGTCCCTGTTGGAGATGCTTCAGAGGAGGAGACAGAGGTGCTCAGGCATCATAGTTTCATGCTGAACTGTATATTGATTGTTATTGAGAAATTCATGTGTACATTTTCTTCCCTGTTTAGAGAAATATTTACTAATATTTTCTCGTATCTTGTTTATTCACAACAAGTTCTCTGTCCACAATGGATTGGTTTAAGAATAGCCTAAGTGTAGAGCTAAAAACAAACTGGGAAAAACTTGTAATGCATGTAGAACAAACACATTCCATTGTAGAATAAATTGAGGCTTTTCTCAATTTTCCTCAGAGACCTGAATAAATAAATTTAGGCTAAATTGACAACGGCGGTAGACGCTATGTGCAAACACTGTTAACAGAAAGCTAGACCAAGAAAAGGACACATTCAGGACAGACGACACTCTGACGGGTGTAACAAGCCAAAGAAACATAGACTGTTACACATTTTGCTGGAGCATTAGTTCAAACAATAACTTTAAATATGACAGCGTCACAAGCATAAACCCTGAACATGAAGCAGCTAACTTCAAAAATTCATCATTTTTTGTCAACATATATAAGACATGATTTTTTCCCATTTCTTTGGCACAGGATGGTAACCCTGCCACCAAAGCTGCAGGACGTGCCCTGCTAAACTCTGATGAGGTAGAGGAGGCCGAGGAGGTGGAAGCAGCTGAGGCCGACCCAGCCATGGTTGAAGCAGAGCCTTCAGCAAACCCTGCAGCGGTAGAGCCAGCTGTAGTTGACGTCCCCATAGATGTTGCTCCAGTTGATGATGCTGCTGCTGTGGATGTACCTCCTGTTGATGTAGTTCCTGTTGACAGTGCCCCAGCAGCCCCTGAGGTGGCCGTTGATCCAGCTGCCCCTGCCACCGCCGATATACTTGCTGCTGCTGATGTCCCAGCTGAGGTTGACGCCCGTGCCACTGATGTCGGTGAGGCTAACATGACAGGAGGGCCAGCAGATCCCACTGCACTGTAATCTGCCTCTCATCACCAGCAAATATACTCCTCTGTTAGCAAATGGAACAAAAGCTGAAAACAGATACAGGTGATGTAGTTAAAAGAGACTAAAAAAATTAATTGGGAAAAAAATTGAACACTTTGTAAAGAGAATAACCAAAATGTGTTTTCAGACCTAATCTAAAAAGGTTTTTTTTGTTTGTGGTTTCTCTCTTTTTCTGTAGTTCTGTAATTGAAAGTTTATTCTTACTCATCAACACATTGTATAAATGGTTGAGGATTGTCTTATGTTTTATTGTTTTGCTGTACTGTCCACAGTATTAAACCATTAAAGTGCCAAAAAATAACATATCAGTATTTTGTGTACACGATCTTTATCTTGTTGTGTGCCACTGTTACCTCAACAGTGTTTCCTTCTAGTCAATGTTCCCCTGAGTTTCATCAGTGACATAAACACATCAAAATCACACAATGTCATCTCAATTTATACTTATTTCAACACTAAACCAAAACAAATTAAAGGACATTAAACTCCTGCAAAGATGCTTCAGCTCAAATGCAAACTGTGAAATTTGCTGTCATAAAACTGCAAACACCACATCAGCCAACAGGGAGAGCCACTGAACCACAGGATTTCTACAGTATACTCCTGTACATGTTATTCACCGATAGAGGTTCTGCTTTGATTTCACACGAGACATTATTGTTCTTTTATGCCTGATCTGGAATCTGTTCTACTGGACATGATCTAATAGGATTAAAGGAGGATATGGAGGAGAGTGCTGACTGAGCAGGAGTAGTGTGTGTGTGTGTGTGTGTTAGAGTGCGTGTAAGCGTGTGTGTGTGCAAGCAGACTAAATCCTCTGTTTCGCAAATGATCAGGAAAATTATAGCTTGTTGCTGAATTTTAAAAACAATGTCAACACATAATGGTTTTCAGTGTTGTGGATCCTGAGTAGGAGGTTAACTGAGGCTTGTCGAAACTTCACTTAAATGTATCTCATCTCCCGCTGGAGTGGACAAGCAGGGAGGATGATTGACTTTGCCTCCACTCTCCTCAGACAAGTCTAATCCCCAAATCCTCATCAGGGTCACTGAGACTCTATGACACAGTTAGATGGACTCAGTACCTACAGGTGTTAGTTGCCTAGCTACATGTTGTTATACATTATTAAATAGCATTCAGTGATTGATGATACAATAAATCTGTGGATACCGTGAGTGTCTAAGTTCCAGGAAAGTACACAACTAAAGGGAAATGGACTTTAAATTACATTAAGGATCGGAAAAGGTAAGTTTAGTCACATGATACTGTAAGTTCTTTTTGTAGCATCATCTACGTGTATGGCTAAATAATTCATTTAGACCTGTATAACAATGTGCTTACCAGCTGAGACTGACACTACAAATACAATAGTAACATTCGATATAAGTGACACATGATGCAGATGAAGACAGTAAAATCTTTTTTTTAATGGATTGATTTATTCATATATATATATATATATTACATTTGTAAGAATTGTATGTATTTAGTTATTCATTCATTCAGGCATTAATCATTTATATACTTATTTGTTGTCTCAGTAAACAAGTTTTGACAGCACAACACATTTCTGCTTCCATGGGTTGCTCTTGTTTGTAAAAAGAAAACATCAAATCAAATCAAATCAAAAAGTTCCTATGATAAATCAAAAAGCAGATATATTTTTCAGTTTTTTTTTTCTTTTAAAGCTAGGTGATCAAAGAACTGCCAAAATACGTCCTGTTTCAGTTTAAAATATGTGTAAACCAATTTAGAACCCAACAGTACTTAAATTCTAGTCTGAAGTTGTCATCCTGAAAAATATTTTATTGCTGCAGAGTATTCTACAGTTCTGCTGCAATGGCCACTGCCACCCAGGCCTTGCTCACCTCGCCACCTTATGTTCCACCTCACTTTACCAGTGACAGTGACGATGACATGTGAGCAAAACTTAAATATAAATACACAAAGAATAATAATGACTAAAAAGCAAAGATTTGTCAGTTAATAAAATGTGCTGTGTTTGTTTCAGAAGTTCACCTCAATCAACGCCTCTTCATATAGGCAACACGAACAATAACAACAACAATGAAGAGTAAGTACATTTTGGAGTCATGAAAAAAGTAAAGGCTTAGATTCCTGTAATCACGTTAAACATGTTGCATTAATCATTTTTTTCAGAGAGAAAAAGAAAAAAAGGAAAAAGGAGAAGAAGGAAAAGAAGGAAAAGAAAGAGTATTGATTTTTATCTCCTCACCTTTTAGGAAATGTTACTATGTTATTAAGGATAACCGGTGCTCAGTATTCTCTAATTTATTATTGCACATTACAGAAAAAAGGAGAAGGAGAAGAAGGAGGAGGAAGAAAAAGAAAAAGAAAAGGAGAAAGAAAAAGAAAAGGAGAAAGAAAAAGAAAAAGAAAAAGAAAAAGAAAAGGAGAAAGAAAAAGAAAAAGAAAAAGAAAAGGAGAAAGAAAAAGAAAAACAAAAAGAGAAAGACAAGAGCAAGGACAAAGATAAGTAAGTACATAATTTACAGAAACTTCAAAATAAATTTATGTGTTGTATGATTTTGAGTATTTATTTTACACTTTCATTCTTTCCTCCACAGGCCAGCAGAAATATTTGTCATTAATCCTGCTGGAAATTTGTATTACAACTGGCTGTTTATCATTACGCTACCAGTGATGTATAATTGGACCATGATCATAGCCAGGTGACCTTGATAAATCAGTCATTCTTCCATCACTAAAGGTCAAATATTTACATGATTTCATTTGGTTGTTTGTTTGTAATATCCTACTTCATTAAAACTACTTTTAGCTACAGTTTGCTTTCATGTACAGAAATAGTTTTTTGTTTTTTTGTTTTTTAAAGTGAGAAGTTGTGTTTTTTAACATTGTATTGTCTTTTTTTCTGTTAGTACAGATTACTGGGTTAATGGGGTGTGACAGTAGCACAACAGGACATAGTGCTGAGATATTCAACATTGTTAATTTACAAACCACCCTCACTGCTGGTGGTTGTCTTCTCTTGCAAACAGGGCTTGCTTTGAGGAGTTGCAGCATGACTACATAATTTACTGGGTTATTCTGGACTACACCTCAGACCTTATCTACCTGGCTGATATGTTCTTCAGGGCCAGAACAGGTGAAAGACTAACCTTACCATTCTGCAGAAATATTTTCAAAATGTGATATAGTTTTCCTCAAAGCACTAATTAGACTTACACAGATGAAATGAGTGGCCAGTGATGTCATCGTTTCTCCTGGTCATGTTATATGTAAGTGATGGTGTGGTTCTGTCTCTCTACTGCAGCACAGCAATCAACTATCATCCAGCAAGACTCAAAATGGAAATTTGTACTGCTGAAGCCTTCAGCTGAATTCATGTTAGAAAACATCCCTTTCTAACATGAATTCCCTTTCTGGATATAATTTTTGTACTCTGATCAACAGAAAAAAAAAGACTTGTTGAAACTGCATTACTATAAGATATCTAGAGCATTATTTACACCACCAACTACAAATCTTAAAGCTGCTAATAATTACAGTTTGAATGGTGATCCTGTGTGCAATTAAAAGGTGATTGTTGCAGTAGAAGGGAACATTCAATTCCATATAGTATTTAAAAACACAATGTCCCTGTAAATGGTAAACACTATGTCTTTCAACTGCAGGTTACCTTGAACAAGGCCTACTAGTGAAAGATAAGAAGCTACTTTTGGATCGATACATCAGCAGCTTTCAGTTTCGTCTCGATGTTCTCTCCATGCTGCCCACTGACATCTTCTACTTCGTCCTTGGCATTGACTACCCAGAGATCCGCATAAACAAGCTTCTGAGGATTGGGCGCATGATGGAGTTCTTTACCAAAACAGAGACTAAAACCAACTACCCCAACATCTTCCGTATTGCAAACCTTATCATGTACATCCTTATTATCATCCACTGGAATGCTTGCTGGTATTTCTCTTTTTCCAAATCTATTGGATTTGGTGCTGATGACTGGGTTTACCCTGCTCTGGATGATCCTGAGGAGCCTGAGTTTGGACAGCCCATGAGGAAGTATGCTTTCAGCCTGTACTGGTCCACACTGACTCTGACAACTATTGGAGAAACCCCACCACCAGCTTTGGACTCAGAATTTCTCTTCCATGTTGTGGACTTTTTAGTTGGAGTCCTAATCTTTGCCACCATTGTGGGAAACATTGCCACCATGATCTCCAACATGAATGCAGCCCAAGCCCAGTTCCAGTCCCGCATTGACAACATTAAGCAGTACATGCAGGTAAATAAACATTGATCAAAAAAGTCTAGATCAAAAGACGTAGTAAAATAATCTAGTCTTTAAATATTATTTTAATCCTCTTGTTTTCTTTTCATTTGCAGGTTCGAAAGGTTAGTAAGGACCTAGAGTTGCGAGTCATCAAGTGGTTTGACTATCTGTGGAATAATGGCAAGGCACAGGATGAAAGAGAAGTGCTGAGGTATCTCCCAGACAAGCTAAAAGCAGAAATAGCCATCCAAGTCCACATGGAGACGCTAAAGAAAGTTCGGATTTTTGCAGACTGTGAGGCAGGCCTGCTGATTGAGCTGGTGCTCAAACTCCGCCCACAGGTGTTCAGCCCTGGAGATTATATCTGTAAGAAAGGCGACATTGGTCGTGAGATGTATATTATCAAAGATGGAAAACTGGCAGTCGTTGCCGATGATGGTGTGACACAATTTGTTGTACTCGGAAGCGGCAGCTATTTTGGTGAGATTAGTATTCTTAATATTAAAGGTAGCAAAGCGGGTAACAGGCGGACCGCCAACATTCGCAGCATTGGATACTCAGAGCTCTTCTGCCTTTCCAAGGATGACCTGATGGAATCATTGTCAGAGTATCCAGATGCCAAAGGCATGCTTGAGGATAAGGGTCGGCAGATCCTGATGAAAGATGGTCTTATAGACTTGGATCCAGCTAATATCAAACCTGAGCAAAAAGAGCTGGAGGAGAAGGTAAACAAATTGTATGGTACCATGGAGCTGATGCAAGTCAAGCTGAAGAAGATCTTACGAAATAACGAAAATGCAGACAAAACTCTAAAACATCGTATTATAGATCTTGAGCGCTTAACTGGAGAGGAGGTAGAAGAAGATGAGGAAGAAGGAGAAGATAAAAAGGAAGAGAAAGAGGGGGGTGGGGAGAAAAGGGAAGAGGAAAAGGTAGAAGAAGAGAAAAAGGAAGAAGGGGAAAAAGTAGAAGAAGGGGAAAAGGAAGAAGAGGAAAAGATTGAGATGACAAAAGAAGATGAAGAAAAGCAGGAAGAGGAAAAAACAGATGAAGGAGGAGATGAAGAAAGAAAAGATGAAGACACCAAAGAAGAGAAGGAAGAAGAGAAAAAATAAACAATAATTTATGTAATGCACCAAGCTCTTTTTTTAATGTAGGTACAATAGAATGCTTATCATAATGAAGTGGACTTTGTACTTTAATGATTCAGTAATAATATAAAAGACAACATGTGAAACACTATAGATGGACTGAAATACCTACTCTAAGTTGTCCTTAAAAGGTGTTGCTATTCTATATGTGTAATAAAATTAACATATTATACAAAATCTTTTCCCATTTTTATATTCTCATTCAATTAAACATTGGGCAGACAAACACACTATGAGCAGCAATACTCGGGTAGGCTGTAGCACTAAAAGACACTTGTTTGGTGCTAAGGGGCTCAAAGTGTCAAATTTTGACCCTACCATCTAAATGTTGGATAAGAAATTGAGACATATTAGATCAGGAATCATTTTTACAATCTTCTATTGTCAAAATTTGTTGAGCTGTGTAAATTGTAACATCAGTTTCCTGTTCTTAGCAGACATGAGTTGCGCCTTTTTGCGGTCTTCTGCTGTTTTAGCAAGATGGGCTAAAACAGCAGATGCTCCTCTGCATACCTTCACTGTAATGAGTGGTTATTCTAGTCACTGTTATTTTCCTATCAACCTTAAGCAGCAGGGGCAACATATTTTTACCCAGAGAACTGCGGCTCATAGTTGTTTTCTTTTTTTCTTCCCCATCCTAAAGCTCCTTTTGAGCTTCATCTTTGGTCATCTTGACCATATCAACATGCCTAACTGTTTTGTGTTTTTGGCACATTGATGGGTGATGAGATATTTGCTTTAACAAGTTGTTCAGCAGCTCTTCCCAAGAGAACAACTGATGATTATCTGTTTGCCTGGGGATGGTAACTGATAAGAATTTAACGATTCCGATTGCATCACTGATTCAATTCCTTATTGATTCTCATTGGGTTCTCATTGACTCTGCCTTGAGAGTCACCATCATCACAAGCCAACATATCAAAGGTATTACATTGATCCAAATTATTTGTGTGCTGTGTGGTCAAATGTTTGTGAATGTTGGAAGTATTTCCCCTCTTTGCTGTGATTGATGTTGGGGTCATTACTCAAAAAACATATTACACATTTTTCTGTAATAAAGTACACTTAATTACATACTTAATTACTTCCAGGCAAAAATAATTTGTTACATTTAGTAAATGATTGTCTTGACATGAAACACATTGTCTTATATTTACCATTTAACAATATAAAACCCATAGGCTACATTCTCATACACCAACACAAATCCCTATCCTGTGGACACACATATGATCTTTCCTTTAGTATTTAGGGATAATAAAAAAAAAGACAACAGCACAAACGAAAGATCAATACCACCAAAAAGAAACTTTAAAGTGATCACCAATGTCATATTACTTTAGAAACATGAACAGGTAGAAACAGTCCAACAACCAGACCCTGAACTTTACAAGCTGAAGTTCAGGGTCTGCTTGCTGGGCTGGGCTTAGCTTTAACATCACTTTGGCTAGCGTTGGCATGCTTTCTATGCAGATGCTTGCAAAGCTAACGTTTTGTTTTTTTTTTTGGGGGGGGGGGGGGTTGCAGCATAATGCAGCTATTTCTGTCATGGATGCAGTTTCCACTTAACCACCATGCTCTCGTCCACTTGTGCAATAAAAATAAAAGCAATTGTCATATCCAGGGTGCAGACTACGCCACTATTTTCCTCCTCCAGCACAAAACCTGGAATCAGCTGGTTGTAGCACAAGTGCAAGTGGAAGCAATAAGCAAAATCCATAGGCAAGCTGTCTAACAATTCCAAGTAGTGACGACATGAATCATAAGTAGGTCAACCAAAAAGGGAAAACTGACTTTAAGAGGCATTAAAAAAATCTATGAACTGTTTCATTAAAAAAAACAAAAAAAAAAACCAAAAAACCCCCCAAAACAATCTGAAAAATGCAATATAGCCTTTAATCCAAATATTAGGAAAGCTTTTCATATTTGGCTTTGGACAAACCCACAAGTTGGACACACTAGTTCAGCTCATTAGTTCCCATGCATGGGTTGATGAGTTCAAACTGAAAGGCTGTCATACATAAGTGTGTATAAATAGAGGCCCAGGCACTGGCCCTTTTTGATGGAGTCACAAACTTAAAAATTCTGGAACCTCAAGTCAAATCTCTTTCATATAAATGATTTGAGGCTAATTTAAAACTATCATTCAGTGACCTGAAATGGTGTATGACTTTGCTAATAGCACTAGGAATGATAATTGAAAATGTTATTTGCAGAGAGAGGAATCATAGTTTAATAATGGCCAACATGGCTCAGTTTTTTTAGTTCTTTATTTAATGATTCTTGTGGGGAGGGAAACAGAACAAACAACCCAATATCATGGCAAAGAGTGTATCAGACACGCCACTTCAATGTGTACATGTCACACTTTGCCTTTCCAAAACTTGAAATGAATATACATGCAGAAGTTGCACTTCCAGCAGGAGGAGGTAATATATTTAAAGCCAAGAAGTTAGTAGTGGCCAAGGAAGGTATGAAGTGCATTCCAGGGTCCTCTTACAAATGATTAAGATAGGTATGTATTTACATGTAAATGTATTAGCAATGTCTCTTTGACATAAAAAATCTCCCTCTTTTGGTACTGTAGCTTACTGGAACTTCTGCATGCAGGTCCATTTCACACTTTGGAGAGGCAAAGCGATACATACACACATTGGACTGGCACGTTACATTACATATTTGGCCGTTATACTGGGTTAAGACAAGAGACAGGTAGAAGAAAGTCATATATACATATAATATTAATTTACCAATGATTGAATGCAGAGTGATGTAGATACACATAGCGAGTAAAACAATAGCAAACAGTGATTACTGTGTCAGCCAGTCATATAAGTAAACAATAAGCGGCTCATTATAAAAGACCCTTAGGTATTTTATGAATAGGTACATGGAAATTCTTGTATGGATTCACTGCTGCTAGGAATTGGACCGGTGGTTAATTTAAGTATGTGGGATAGCCTTAACCAAGTAGTGTTGGTTCTTAAATCTAACCAAACAGCACATGAAGCAAGAGAACATAAAGTCTAAAAGAATGGAGTCAAATTGAAGTCAAGAAGGGTGAGAGTCGCCTCCTTTTTGGTTTCACATACTGTTGTTTCAACAGTGTTCTTTATAATTCTTATTATAAATGCCAGTTATTATTTAACAATTAAAGAAAATTTTTCATGTTAGTCATACACTATGTAAATAATTGAGCTTATTTTCCATTTCATTGTGTTCAAATATTAATACTGCAGTGAAGATTACTGCAAAAAGTGGAGCCTATGGTGTCACTAAATTGATATTCCTAGTAGTCTGTTTTTCTCCTCAAGTGAAACAGGAAGAGCTGGAAATAAAAATCTAAAATGTAACAAAAACATTCAGTCATACAATGAAGGTACTTTGTATGAAATCACATAGCTGTCTTCAAGAGTGAAGGCACATTTGTGAACCCTGATTTTTTTCAAAAATAACATAGAGAAATCTCTTGTTTCACATCAAAAGGACCTAATTCTTTTTCACTCATCAGCACTTTATTACTATTGCACTTCACCTGAAAATAAATGAACCGTTTTAGATCAAAGTAAGACATCTGAGAGAACAAAAATAAATGCCACACACTCGGGTCCCCAAATAGAGTGTGAAAGCAGCCAGGCATGTGACTATTGATCATCCTTTGTGCTGTTCTCCCAGTGCTGCTGAACGTATGGCACTAGCAAAGAGTTTGTGAGCTCTCATATGTAAATCAGTGATAAAGCCAAACCAAGAAGAAAAGCAACTCATTTGTGATAACTCACAAGGATGAATGAGTAACACAGAGGACTGTAATTTGTTGGCGCTTGGAAAATTAACAAGGTGCATTCTGAGAGCAGAACATCTTGGTCCTGATTAATGAAGGGATGACAGCAGGTTCATTGCACTGTACTTCAGATGGTAGCAATTTAGTGTTTAATTAAAAGTCCATTTTCTAAATATTGTCTCTCAATAAGACAGAATAAACAGATATGCATTCAAAGGTTTATGAAGTCAAGCCTATCTCTATTGTTATGCAGATTCAGTTTTGGATTCTATAATGTGTCAAAAGCACCAAAACCCAATTAATGTGTTTCAACTTTATTCTTTTTTTTATTGATTATTCTTTTCTTCCAACTGTATAAGATAAAGGTCTAATCATCTGTTAGTTTACTCAGATTGCACAGAGTGTATATTTGTTAATAATTTGAATCATTTTGGATAAGGATAAGTGTAAGATAATGGGGAATTTCAGTTTTTACTTTATAATTTGTTTAGGATAAGATTTACAGTTAAATTGTATTTTCTTTCCTTATTTCATTTTTATGTACTGTTCCTTTAATACATGGTAACTGTGCACGGGGGGAGCGTTCGCGACTGGCAGTGTGGAGTAACGGGGCTTTAACTAGCTGTGGAGTCAAACAGTTTTCTTACCGTGTTTGCAGTGTACAGGAACATTCAAACGGATTATTTCAAGACTGTGGAAATAAATGTTTGCCTGATTGTTTTTCAACTACAAGCGGATTATGTTCAACTGCACAAAGACACGCGTATGGCCCAACTACCAGCTAGTGCTTCTGCGGTATTACCACCAATTAAATGACAGTCAGAAGAAGAGATGGCACAGTGTGTTTATTTTATCCCTGTGTTTAAAAATGAGGGAAGATGAGCATAATTGGATAGAAAACTACTGATGAAGACAGTGGTAACCTTATTTATTAATATTTATCGTCCTGATCTAAATGAAATTTTGAAAGGTTTAGGTTGAACGCAAAAGCAGATAACAAGAAAGTCTTTGTTTTTATCTGGAAGAGCTAATGAACATTATTGGCTAGGCTGAGAAATACTAAGTGCTGGATGGCAAGGTGAGAGGCTGGGGGTTTTGGGTTACTGTTGAGCAGATGGGTTTTCTTGCACATAGGAATAACAGATAATTTAACTGGTAACCAGGCAAATATTTTTTTGCTTATCTACAGAACACAGCAAAAATGTTAAGTTAAGGGACAGTTTTTTTTGTGTTGTTCTGTAAGGATCTGGTCAGGTGATTACTCCAGCAACACTTGAAAGACTAGGAAACAACTTTATTAGCAGAACAGCGTGTTTTGGCTTGTGGCCTTCATCTTGACCATTACAAAATACCAAACATCGTTCTGTAAGGACAATAATAATAATAATAATGGATTGCATTTATATAGCACTTTTCGAGACCCTCAAAGCGCTTTACAATTCCACTATTCATTCACTCACATATTCATACACTGGTGGAGGCAAGCTACAGTTGTAGCCACAGCTGCCCTGGGGCAGACTGACAGAATCAGAATCAGAAAGACTTTATTTATCCCCAAGGGGCAATTAACATACAACAGAGCAGCATAACGTTGAAGATAAGAACAATAAGAACAGGCAATAAGAGTGAGATAATAAATACACAGAATATACAGTATACACAGTTTTAAAATTACACAGTTCAAAACTAAAGTGACTGAAAGGTGAATAAATAACTGTGAGTGACTAAGAGTGAATAAAGTGTCGGTAGTATAAAAAGAGTGTGGGGTAGTTTATGTTTCTGGTGTGGGAAATGGTCTTATCTGCTGGAGTTAAAAAGCAAAGAGTGGCTTTGGGGACAAAGGTAGCTCTCCTCCTCTCAGTCCTGCAGGAAGTGCAGCGGAGGCATCGCCCGGAGGGGAGCCATTGAAATGCAGAGTGAAGAATGTGAGAGGGGTCGATGATGATTTTGGCTGCCTGTCTAAGGGCCTGTTGGCTGAAAACCTGTGCCAGAGTTCTGAGGGAGTGGAACCAGCAGGTAATGAAGAAGGTCATGATGCTTTCCAGGAAGGCATAGTAAAAAGTCATCATGATGGGTGTGCTGACTCCAAAGGAGTTGAGTTTCCATATAGCCGTTGGTGGCACCTCCTGAGAATCTCCTCTGTGTTGGCAGAGAATTTCAGGAGGTTGTCAAAGATGGTTCACAGGTATTTGTACTCCTCGGCCATCGGCCCCTCTGGCCAACACCAGTAGGCGGTAGGTGAAGTGTCTTGCCCAAGGACACAACGACCAAGACAGACAGAGCTAGGGATCTTAAACTAAACAAATATTTAGTTTAAGCCAAACATGGTCTCTAATGGTGTGAGTGTCTAGAGCAGGGGTAGGCAACCCTAGGCACAAGGGTTAACTGATGGCACGACCATAGCTGGACTGGCCATCGGGCATTTGCTTGGTGGCTCGATGATTTTTTTAAAAGATTTTTTGTAACGATGTAAACAATGAAAGGTGGTGGATTGGCCAGATGCTGGCCGGGGTGTGAAAATAACTCAGTTGTTTGGTAGTGGCTATCGCGGAGCTTCCACAGATTCAGTAACATTAGCAAGTGGTGGAGGCCAGCAGGTGGATGAGAGAAAGGGGAGGCAGGAGGAAGAGAGACCCGAGTGTCAGGTGAACTGAACTTCAAGTAAGAAGTTATGACCTGCAGTCTATCTGAGTCAGATATGAACCAAGTTGAGGTGGGGTTTATTTTCGTTGTGCTGACTTTTTACAGTCAGTTACGTCAGTTACAATAACTCCTACTGCGTACTAGCTAGCATGACGGAGTTTCTATACAGCTGGGTCGGTGCTGTGATGTTACTGATAGTGAACTTTATTTTATTCATAAGGTTAGTTAGTAGAGTTGCCAACCATCCCGTAAAAAGACGGAATCGTCCCGCATTCAGAGAAATTATTACACGTTTCGTGTTGAGCTGAGAGGGGACGCAGTTTGTCCCGGACTTCATCTAGAATGAAAAAAGACACAAAGGTGGAGTTATTCAAAAACAATAACATTTAAGCACAGAAAAAAAAACAAAAAAAAAACAGAAACCAGAAACCAGAAACCAAACACACAACAAAATAAAACCCAAACAGGAAAACAGGAAAGAACAGGGAAAAAAATTAAATAAATAAAAAATTAATTAATAAATTTAAAAAAAAATTTAATAAAAAAAATAAAAAAATACACCAGTTAGCCAGTACAAATCAAAAGTTCAAAAGAAACACCATTGTTCAAAGAAGATGATCTTCTGCGTGAGTTTAGACAGGGCAACAGAGAGTTCACCAAGACCAAAAGATGTGGGAAAGTCCAGGAAGGAATCAGGGTCCGGCAGAAGTGCAGTTTCACACAAACACAAAGTGCAGTCAAATGGGTTAAAGTTTATGTTGGATTCCCATTAATATGATTGAGAAAAGGGCCCCAGATTTCGACAAACTTAAAATGGGTGTCAGCCAAACGATAACGAACCTCTTCAATATACAAACAAGCAATCATCTCATGTAGCCAAACCCTGAACAATGGCGGAGATGGTGATTTCCAGGCTCTAAAAATAAGTCTTTTAGCTACAATCATGCCAAACATTAAGGCTCTCTGAAGAGGATGTCTGAGTGCCAATGAGGTTAGGGAGACACAATGCATTTTTGGGACTTTCAGGTGTATGGACCAATGTTTTATTTTCTGATCAAACCAGAAATCTTTAATGAGCAGCTAGATTTGTCTCGCATTAACTGGCTAAGTTAATGCCAGTTAATGCAACATCGAAGCAGCTGGTATCCACAGCTGTGCGTGTTCATGGAGCTTGCATTTTCACCTGCTGGACATCACTACCTGACAAGTTTAACTGTCTTCAGAACATTGCAGAGGCCTTATTGACAGTATTTGGCTCTAATATCTGTGTGAGCACATTTTCTCCTACACGAAGCATGTCCTCAGGTAGCCGTCTGAATGCTGGAGTGCTGAGTGGGAGACCAGAGATGACATTAACATGTGTGTCTCTGTATTAACAGACATGCCATATTGGCTTAGTTTATTTTTCTTATCATTGTTGTGAGGACACCATAAATAGCATTTGTATTTTCTGTTGTACAGTCCATATGCTGTTATGAAGTTCTTGTTGTGGATAAAATGTGTCTTTTTTTTGTTTATATTGTGTAACTGTTCATATAGAGCATTATTAAATTTATTGCTAAAGCAATCATATGGCACACTGACTTCTGAGGAAATTTTAAATGGCACTCGCCATCAGAAAGGTTGCCTACCCCTGGTCTAGAGGCTCTTAGCAGTGGGAATGGTGGAAAGAATATTTTTATAACTCATCCAACTGGATAACCAAGTTAGGCACACTGACAAGTGTCCTAGTGACTGTCAAAATTAACGCGTTAATGCAAATTAATCCGCCATCATGGTCAATGTGATAAAAAAAATTTAACGCAATTAATGCATCTGGAGTGCAGAATGACTCAAAATCCCTGAAATGTTTCTGTCAATGCATTTTGGGCAGTTTTTGCAAGTAGAGTTACCTTTGCACATGGGCAAATGGGCAGTTGATCAGGTAGTGCGTATATTTTCCCTTTTTTCTCGAGTCTGTTTGCTCATGCAAAATTAAATGCGATTAATATAGAATAAAAATAAATGATATTTAATCGTGATTAATCAAAATGAATCCACTGTAACCCTGTAACGTTTTAATTGTTTGACAGCACTCATTTATATTATATATTAGTGTATACTTACCTATTAGTATATAGGTTTTTTAAAAAGTTGTATTTCACAGGAGAGAACCTGTGTTAAAAGATTGAAGAAAACTATTCATTCATATTCATATTCATATTTTTTAAATCACTAGTTCTGGCACAAGCAACTGGATCTGCATAGGCTAGGCCTGTTAGGCGTTGGCGGTTAGACTCCGATTGCCTGCCTCGGCAGGTGTTCCATGCTTGTGTATTGGCAGGTATGTGTGGGTGTGTGCGTGTGGATACAGGTGTGTCTGGGAGCACCTGTTTACAGGCATCTTCAGGCCCGGATTGGAGTCTTTGCCATCTCCAGGCCTGGCCAGGTGGCTGGCCACACCTTAAAAAAATGATCACACACCTGCAGCTGATCAAACATCGTCGGGGGAGCTACAAAGCAGTGTGGCTGAGAGCTCCTCGACACTGGATCGTTTTGTGACTTCCCATCAGTTCTCAGTAAATGTGTGAAGTAAGTGCCAGTCTGCCATTATGTAAAGGTACTCACGGCTGCTTTTGTATGTGTGTTTCCCCAGGAGGATTTGTGGAAACAAGGAAGCAGCAGACGGACTGTACACAAGGAACAGAGACAGAGCACGGCGCACTGGAGAAGGGAGAAGACACGGAACGGGAGTCGGGATCGCACTGGGGATTTATTGTTGTTTGGATTGTTACATCTCTGTAAATAAATGCACTGCCTTCATCTAACAGTCCTGTGTTTTGGGTCCTATTTTCCTCCACATCCCCACAGTCTGCCACACGGACTGTGACACTCAGCCTGATGTTCTAGCATACCCAACCCATGGGAGTTTGGAGTTACAGAAGAATAGGGTGGCAGAGAGTAGATATAGTTTCCAACTCTTTGTTCTGTTGTTCTCTGCTTTACTAGTACTCTAAAGATAAAATCAGAATGCTGGCAGAGTGGATGCTTTTCCAGATGATGGAAGTGAACTGAGGTCCCCTGTCCAAGGAGATGTCACAGGGAGGAGTTGACCTCAAAACCCCTTTCTGACCAGCCCATTTGTTGCTTCCCAGGCAGATGGCAATTTATGCAAAGGCACGAAAATGCAGAAGCAGTCTGTGAGTTATTATGAACGATCAGAATTAAACTCTTAGGCAGCACTATTTAGCAGATTTTAACCTCCTGTCCTTTTAATGAGAATTTTATTTTCTCTAAATATGAATGTGTTGTTACTTCTCTCATCAAAAACTGTAACAACAGTAATCAGTAATGGTGAGATCAATTACATGGTTGTGAGAAGAAAAAAAAGAAACTTTGAAAGTGAACTTAGCTGATTTGGTCCAGGTCTTGTGTTTGTTTGATCTACACCAGGGATTTTAAACTCATTTTACATCAAGTACAGGAATGTTTCTGTCATTTAAATGTTTATCTATTACTGAACTACTTTATTGTAGTTTCAATGTCCCTGGGGAGGTATTTATCTGGAAGAAATGTTGCAAAATGTACAAAAATACAGTTAAAGGTTCAGAAATTTATGCTCTCCATTATATTTCCCAAAGCTGTCCAACTTGCCGGATTGGGGTCTTTGCCAGGCTGATTCTGGCCCACAAGCCTTATGTTGCAGTACTCCATCCAAAACAAAAATCAAGTTTCCACATACAGGTTTAAGCTTTGCCTATGATGAGCACGGGTTTATACTTATCACAATAAATGCAACAAAATATCTCCTGTACGGATGTAAAAAACATTGTCAGAAGACAAAAGAGGTGTATTGTTATTAAACACAACAGCTTCTCCTAGTGATTACAGACGTGGAAGTCAGTGTGATTTTGGTCTGTTTTAAGGACTTTGACTCTGAACATGCATCACTTTATTGTCTCATTTTATTTGGTCATTCAAGCCATTTGTTTGGGGAAACAAACTTTTTACTTTAGATCTTATTCCATGCTCAGGCAACATGATGTCAGCCCAACTGTTGTCCAATCCACAACACACAGAAGGGCGAATGAATGTGGTGCTGTCCATGACAGCTGACCGCTTTATTTCTAATTGTATGTCATACTGGATGATATCCAAAGCTGCCTCGGGGACAGCTCACGAGATCCAAAGAGAAAGACCAGCATGTCACAATTTTTTTTAAATGTTTGATGATGGTTACAGTGTTTCAGTTGACCAATTTCTGACCCCTTAGCTGTGTACA
This sequence comes from Haplochromis burtoni, assembly GCF_018398535.1. Taxonomy (NCBI): domain Eukaryota; kingdom Metazoa; phylum Chordata; class Actinopteri; order Cichliformes; family Cichlidae; genus Haplochromis; species Haplochromis burtoni. Next base: position 154,297 of record NW_024583091.1, on the reverse strand, counting down.
ACTGTAACATTGTTACTGATATAACACCTAATTTTAGCTTCTCTCACTCTGGGGCCCTCCTTCAAATAGCCCAGTCTGTGCCATCGTTTTGTAATTTTATGTGCTGTATAGACTGTGTGGCTTAAGAGTCTGAGTCATTATTTGAACTGTCTTCAGTTCAACCAGCTGTTAATATTTTGCTGACATTTTTATCACATTTAGGGGGAAAAGACTGGGATCACTGGACTTCTACTTTTACATGAATAAAATGGACCTTTTTGAATTTGTTTCCTACCACAGTCTATCTATAGTCTATCTTATATCTAATAGTGTGTTGGTCTTTAAAAGCTGAAAGAAATCGACAAAAGGTCAAAAGCTGCCAATATCCCACCCAGGTCATTTCCACAGATCTCACAGAAAATGCAACCTTTATCTTACCTCTGATTAATGCAAGTATGTATGAGCAAAGTGAAATGTTAATAGAAATGTTGAAGTGCTAGACGAGAAGACAACCACATTTCTTTGCCTTTCTTTTGTCCTTTCTCCCTCCCTTAAACCCAACCACTCACGGCAGATGGCTGTCTCTTCTCTAGTTTGCTTCTGCCAGATATTTCTTCCTGTTCAAAAGCCTTTTTTCCTTCCCACTGTTGCCAAGTTCTTTCTCATAGGGATTCTTTGGATTATTGGACTTTTCTCTATATTTTGTTAGAGTCTTACAATATAAAGCACTTTGAGGTGACTGCTGTTGTGATTTGGCGCCATATAAATAAACTGAATTTAATTAAAATTGAAATCTAACATGAATGTACAAAATATACTTTACTTTAGCATATCACCGCCATCCATGATGATTATTCCAAGCAATGGTGCTTTATTCTTATCAGTGCAGCAGACCTTGACAGCTGATGTAACTGCACTGAAGCTGGTTTTATTGAAGACAGTTAATCTTTGCTCTGGTAGGTGTATATCTATAGCAACAAACTAGAGTTTGACAGTCCTACCTCATTATTCTCATTTTAGTTGAGGTAACACTGAATACACTCCCTTGCTTCTAAATTTGAGTCCAAATGTTTCAGCAGTGCAAGCATGGCTGCTGATAACATTTAATTGATTAGTGTGTGGCAGTCTGTTGTTGGTCAATAGTTGCACTTTGACAGCAAAAACTGAACTGAACGAACAATACAATGAAGTCCTCACATGAGAGCCTTCTTAGGAATTCAATTTTCAGCTGTTAATGTCTGAGATATGGACTAATTAGGAAATAATTGAAGAGCGATGCACATTCATTAGCAAATAAATTGCTGTCCATGGTTGCTGTCCACATTTTGAACTGATCAAACCAAATAGCCCCGAGCTCTAACCCCAGTTTGAAACACCACAGCACCAGCAGTGAAAAGAGCTACACATCAGCTGTCCTGGCATGTTTATAAAAGGTACTGTTATCTAAATAGCTAAACAAATGACACATTAAGTCAGAAAATGGAGCTTCCCAATGACAATCAAGCCTATCAAGCTTTACAACAACAACACAGCAAAAAAGCAGTGACCAAACAATAAGTCCATGGTGGCTCATTACACAGCTGTTCTCAACGTGATCCAAGGGGAAAACAGACAGGAGTCAATTTCAAGTTGGTATGCGTCACATACAAAAGAAGTTGTTGTTGTTTTTTTCCAACATTGATGTTGCTGTTAAGAAACTGTGTTTGCTGACAGATATGAATGGAAATCTTACCCTGCTTTAATAATATGTATACACACAGTATACATTATGCTGTTATATTATACAATAAGGATCTGATATTCATTTTAACCGACATTAATATGCAGGATTGCAAAGCAGAACAAAATACTTATTATGTAAATCCTTCCATACATAACATTTCTTGTCTTATCAACTACATCATCAATCATTTGAACATTTTGCAAATGTATTGACTTTTTTTTTTTTTAAATTACTGGTAATTTAGGTTTTGTTCCTGCACCACAAAACCATTTAATTACTTCTGCACAGTTTCTTACTCTATAGCCATTACAATGTATTATGTTAACAGTGAGAGTAAAACCATTATGCTTCAGATTGCAGGGTAGCAATAGTTGACAGGTGTAGCGCTTGTTTGTAACTATTTGCATCTTTTTATGCACCTGTATCTCTTGGTAAACAGTATAATTAAGATGAATTTCAGAAGCTGCAAACAATGTCTTCGTGTCAGGAAACATTGTCTTACTTTTATATGACACAGCCTAGGAGATGCAGGCTGCAGTCACTGCAGTGTAATTGTGCCTAGCAGAGTGAAAATGTCTAATAAATGTCCTCTCACATTTAAATGCAGCATTAAATGTTCTGCTGAGTCAGAATTCAAAACAAAGCTTACTTTTTTCTTTTGTTTGAATGCACACATTGAACTGAGTTAAAAGTTTTAGTTTGAGGAAGACCTACTTGACTGTGGAACCATACCTGATAACTGGGGATGTATTGTTTCAATGAGGAAAAATGACACTGAGCAGCTGCCACAGTACAGTGGGATACACTCACCAGCTACTTTATTCATCAACTGCTCATTGATGCAAATATCTAGTCAGCAAATCACATGGCAGTAACTCACATGTACTTAGGCATGGTCAAGACAACCTGCCAATGTTCGAATCAGAATTAAGAAAAAAGGTGATTTAAGACACTTTGAAAGTGGCGTGATCGTTGGTGCCAGTGCAGTGTGTCTGAGTATCTCAGAAACTACAGATCTGCTGGGATTTTCTCACACACATCTCTAGTGTTTGCAGGGAATAGTCTGAAAAACAGAAAACACCCAGTGAGTGGCAGTTGCCTGGGAGAAAATACCTTGTTGATGGCTGATGTCAGGGGAGAATAGCAAGACTGCTTTAAGCTTAGAGGAAGGCAACACTAACTCAAATCATCACTTTGTACAGCCAAGGTATGGAGAAGAGCATCTCTCAACGTGTTAAACATTGAAAACAATGGACTGCAGCAGCAGAAGACCACACTGGGTGTCACTCCTGTCAGCTAAGAACAGGAAAATGAGGCTACAATTATAACAGGCTCACCAAAATTGAACAATCAAACACTGGAAATATGTTTCCTGGTCTAATGAGGGCTGTTTTCTGCTGCGAACTACAGATAGTAGGGTCAAAATTTGGCATAAACATCCTGAGTGCATGGTTCCATCCTGCCTTCTATCACCGGTTCAAGCTGCTGGTGCAATATTGAGGGGATATTTTCTTGGCACACTTTCACATCCGAGCATTGTTTAACACCACAATTGTTGTTGATGATTTTTGCTGTTGCCATTACATAAGGGATTTTTTTCAGACTGACACTGTGCCCATCTTCTGATGGCAGCTTCCAGCATGAAAACATGTCACAAAGCTCAAACCATGTCAAACAAGTTGTACAGGTGAGTGCATGTTATTGTCTGTCAGAAAGCTTTACTGAACTCAATTGGATTTTATTAGCTGTATAAAACATGTAAATGCAGCCTGGATAGAGGTTTGTATAGCACTGTATGGGGAAAAAAGCAATGTGAGCTGTTGGATGTCTGGAGGGAACTTCAGCCTGTCAGTTGTAAATGCTGCATGGGTCTGACAGGAAAAGGAGAAATGAGACAAATCACAGCTATACCAAAAGTAAAGGTGACACAGGACACTGCACACTTTCACTTTCTCTCCAGTACAATTTAATAATAATAATAATAATAATAATAATAATAATAATAATAATAATAATAATAATAATAATAATAATAATAATAATAATAATAATAATAAGCTGCACAAAATTTAATATATCTGGAGAACCCAACAGCAGGAAATGGCACTGATGAATTCATTGACATAGTTGGAACAACAAGTGTTAGAGAGAAAGACTGAATGAATGAAATGTAATATCCTGTTTGTAGCTTCGTTGGAAATACTGCAAACAACATCATCTGACGGGTCAGTGTAGATAAAGGTGCACACTAAACACGGACTGATTCTACACCGCAGAGAGACAGAGAGAGAGAGAGCATTATTCATGAAGTGTAAAACAGTCGCCACTAGAATCAATCAATCTTTTTTCACTTTGTGCCACTTGTGCGTCACTGAGCGCGCACGGCGTCCTGCTGCTGGAGGAGAGGCTGCGCATTCATAGGCACAATCAAACACTGGGATTTACTTGTTCCACACACAGTTTCACTGCGTTTTATTAGTTGTGCGCAGAGACGTGCATGTCGGATCAAACAAACGGGGATCTTGTTAGGGGTGTTTAAGTTGCGCGCTATGGCGCATGTAAGAAAATCCTTCTTGCCAATCCAGCTGTGCGCCTAGAACATATTGGCGAAACAACTGAAACCTTTACAACATCAGGGGAAACGGAGAAGAGGATGACGGCTTCATATAACGGATCCAACATAACGACGAACCACACCAACCAGTTCGTCCAGCCGCCATGGCGCATCGCTCTCTGGTCTGTTGCCTACAGCTTCGTGCTGGCGGTGGCGGTGTTTGGAAACCTAATTGTGATATGGATCATTCTTGCGCACAAGCGCATGAGGACAGTGACAAACTACTTTCTGCTGAACCTGGCGTTTTCGGATGCGTCAATGGCTGCTTTCAATACTTCAATAAACTTTATCTATGCCGCTCACGGGGAGTGGTACTTCGGGGAAGCCTACTGCAAATTCCACAATTTCTTTCCAGTCACATCTGTGTTTGCAAGCATCTACTCAATGGCGGCAATAGCTGTGGACAGGTGGGTTTTATAAGATGCAGTAAAAAAAAAAAGTTAAACAGATAATGGTCTGTTGCTCCACATGCACCTCATACACCAATTCGTTTTTTATTGGTCACCAGGTAAATTGATTAAGGTCTTATTTTAGGTTTAACAACAGCCTTTAATCAGTTTCTTTCATTTTTTTTTTCAATATTGGAACAAATAATCACTCAGTGTGAGGATGTTATACAAACACTAGAGTTCAGACCCTTCATTCAGCAATGGGAATATATCCCACTTATGTGCACAGTCTTAAATGCAACTAATAATCAGAAAAATAGAATATTAGAAAACACACAGGATGAAAGATAACCTTGACACTTTAATCTGGATCATTTTATTTCAACCCTGAGTTCAAGCAGCACTTGTGGGAATGTGAATTAAAATCAGTGTAATATCTTGCTTCAAGTCAAAATGCGTTTTGCAAGGCAAATGAATGTATTAACTTGTTCCCTTATAGAAACTGATTTGGAGTCCTCACCAGTTTAGTCTGATGCCTCTGTTATCAACTTCATCTTTGTCCTTTTTTGTTCCCACTCTCTGTCCCTGCTGTTACACGTTTTTTTTGTTTGTTTTTTTCCCAATTCCCAATGGAGTAGTCAAGTCGTGATTTGCATAATTGTATTGGAAAGGCAGTTCCTCAGGAGGGTGACTGCCATCTCATACACCTTGAGCCTGTTTCATAGATTTAGTTTTACATTTCAATGCAAGTGAATCAGACTGAAACAGTTGTTTTGGACAGAGTCTGTGCTGCAGTGAATGACTCTGTGTATGCCAACACCCTAGAAAAGATTGCCCTTTCCTCCTACACGCTCTGGCTCTTGCTTTCTGTCACATGCACATCTTTTCCTTTTTTTTCTTTTTTCTTTGCTCATTCACACGTCCTCTTTTCTCCGTTGGTTCGTTTGCGGTCTTTCTCTCTGACAACCCTTGTGCTTTCCATTAATGTGAGGATGCAGTCAACACTATCACCAGGGCTTTGAAACTGATCAGTGGACCATCATACATCATAATGTTTGAATAAAGGGATTAAACTGATGAAAGAAGTAGCCACAGGCTGAACATAATGAAAAGACAAAATCATGTGAAAGCTGCAAGCAAGTGCAGTGTGTGTCTACAGCTAGCGTTCACGTGTCACAGTGCGTTGTGTTATTGTCTGAGGTGTTTTCTTCCTCCAGTGCTTCTTCTTGTCGCTCAAATGGAACAATGTAATTCCTCAGGCCGTGCTCATTTTGGCTTCTCTCAACAACAACTTACATGCCTTTATATTTTTGGTCCACAATGTCCATTCAATTTGTCATCTGTGTACAGAGAAAGAGAACATCGGCATGACCTAGATGATGTAGATGTAACCTCCGGTCATGCTTTTCGTAACCCCAGTATGGTGCTGTCTCCGCTCTGATGTCTTGAAATGGCATGAGGCCACAGTTCATGATCATCTGTGAATTTGTCCTTCCTGCTGAGTCTCTCAGTTGCCAAGTGTGTTTCCTTGGGCAGTGGAAAGAAAAGAAAACAGGTTTCTGTGTGAAAGGTAACACCACTGAAGATTTTACAATGTCCCTGTGGTCATTTTTTTTAAACAATTTTTCATACCTCATATAATTATTTAATTATATTTTGGAGGTCAATATTGTAACAGAAATTAATTTCTTAAAAGCTTATGTACAATTTAATTTTCTTTGTTTAAATAGCTTTAATTGGGAACACTTAACATAGCTTTTACTAAAGAAAATGCAATGTTGTTCAAATGATAACAATATAAAGAAAAAAATGAATAGAAAACCATGGCTAGTAAGGATTAAGTACAAATAACAATTAATGATTCCTTTGTGATACTCTAAAGTGAGGTTTGCAGACTGATTACACATTTTTCTTTCCCTTGAGGACTTTTGAGAGAGCACTTGAAATGTACCTCTGTACATTATATTTGGTCTGAACTCTTCATCTGAGGTAATCTCTGCTAGTTAAGCACATGCTGGTGATTGAGTGAATGTTTACTTGGTAATAAAACAGTGTTGTGACATAGCTTCAAAACAATATGCTTTCCAAAAGCTGTCCTGTGTAGCTTCAGGCATGACAGGCTTCCGAGTCACACCCAGTTCTGTTGTCTCCCTAAATGTTCTTCGATAGATATCAAAAAGGTGTACACTTGTGTTATTTTATTTAGGTTTTTCATGTTTGCTCACTGCAAGTCCATTCCATCAGCTGACATTGTGCTCTGGAACATACTTGATTCCACATTTAACAAGGTCCAGTGAGAAGCAATAAGTTCCAAACAATTACTGGTGAATTTGCTGTTATCCCCGAGAGGGTTGTGGTCACTGGAGTGAAAGGACAAGGCCTATTTTTTTTTTTTTACCATCCTATGAAGATTGAATTAGCAGCTCTAAGCCCCTGTGATTGCCTATTGAAAATCATGTAACATCCTGAGCTGAGTTCATGAAGATGGTAATCTCCTGTCAGTGTTTCACTGTGTCAGTCAAACAAAATCTCATCACAGCTTTTTAGGAATGAATAATCCATCAGCTTCCCCGAAATTCAAACACCCCCATGTAATTGGACTTATACAAGACTGCCTTGTAGAAAATGAGGTATATTTTTAATGTTGAAAATGTTGTTGAATCATAAGTTGACTTAATGGGCGATTCAGTCAATTCCACTTGTGCATTAGTGACATTTTCCACTTTAAAATTATACTTTATATTCCAGCAGCTTGTTGAAGTTAAATGCTTAGGTAAGAGAAATTTTTTTCTTTATTGCATACAGCAAATAGACTTGATGCTATCTTTTAAATTTCACACTTTCTCAAATAATTACTTTTGAACTGTGAAATATTGTTTCATGTTCGCCTCTTGAGTCCTCTTAAAATCCTTGACATGAAACAACTTCAGAGTGTATAACGACCACTGATTTGAAGACAAATTTTGAGATGTTACGATCTGTAAAAAGTAACTGCAATAAAGACAAAATAATAACATTAAGGATGTGTTAACTCTGACATGTACGTCAGCAATTAAATAGAAACACAGAATTCTCTTTTTAACCTCTTTGCTGTAGGTACATGGCCATCATCCATCCTCTTAAGCCTCGACTGTCAGCGAAGGTCACCACAGGGGTTATTGTTTGTATCTGGAGTCTAGCTATAGTTTTGGCTTTCCCCCTCTGCTACTTCTCAACCATCCAAACCATCCGAAGCATACCCCAAAGGACTGTCTGCTATGTGGCCTGGCCCAACAGGAAGGATGACTCCTTCATGTGAGAAAGATTTATCTGTTTTTTCTGCTATGTCTGATGTTTGAATGTGTTGGATGTACTTATACAAATAATACAAGCAAGATGAAATAAAGTAATAAATCCCATCCTTCATTTTAAACATCACTCTGTACATTTAAACAAAGTAGAGCAGAGCAGTATTGTTGGAAACACTACAGGGTAGTGTTCCTGTTTGAGCATTATGTGTGCTAAGCTCAGCAAAAAAATAGCGATTTTACAACATAATGATTTAATTTTTGTAAGTATATAGTTGTACAGTGGTAGTTTTGTTTAAAAGGTAAAGACATTGCAAGTATTTGGAAAACATAAACCCTATGACTACATCTGATGAAAACTTGTGCCATTGTCAGAAAAATGGCAAAATATGAAATATTGCATTGTTTACTGTCGTATTCATTAGCATTATGAGAGTAAAAAATAGCATTCCAGAGAAATTATGTTTTTTTTTTCAGAGGTAAATAAGAATAGAGAAGCATTCAAAAAATACAAAATATAGTAAACACACCAAAACAATTTGTTAATTTATTGTCTTTTGTTATTTTTTCTGGAAGGTAGCACCAAGTGCAGTCATTTGGGATTATAGTGCAAGTGTTCCCAGAATGTTACATTTTTCAGTTGCAACAGGAACTAAGAGCACAGAGGTGGACATGTTTATACAGCATGAAACATATACTATGTGTGAATTATGTATGATTATTTTTTAAATGTTCCCACTTCTTTGACAATTTTTATACTTTCTTCTTAGGTATCATATCATAGTAACAGTCCTGGTGTACTTGCTGCCCTTAGTGGTGATGGGCATTACTTACACCATAGTGGGGCTGACACTATGGGGTGGTGAGATCCCTGGAGATTCGTCTGATAACTATCATGGACAGCTCCGGGCTAAAAGGAAGGTAAGCGGGCTTACAGGGGAAATAATACACCAGCATCTGAAAAATCAAGATATGACCTATGGGAACCCAATTTGCAACTGTGAATGTGATAATTGTTGAATGCTTAAAGGCAGAGAAATGGGAATAAGTATTTTTCTGCCACTGAGAATCCTGAAGCTTCAGAGTACTTTCATCTTGCTTCTGTTTTATAACCTAACCTTGCCACCAAACTTAATTATTTTCTCTGGGCCTATTTTGTGTACTTCTTTGGACATGCCATGGTTAGTGTAGCGTTGCCTTGGAATAAACATCCAGTGGAAGTGGATGACAAATAATTTTAACCTTGTAGTCTCCATTAGAAAATTTAAAGTTGTGAGAATGCAGCTGTTGTTAAAACACACCATATTTCACAGGTAACTTGTTCTGCTGCCTGCTGTCAAAAATAATGGATTACTGCTGTAAGGCTATTGATGTAGCACTTTTCTTCTAATGACTGTAGCTCCAGTGACTGTCCAACCAACCAGTGGGTATTAATTTTGAAAATGTCATTCACTTCAATTGCCTAAAATACTGAAAAAAATGCACACAAAAAGAAAAGAGAGAGAGAGAGAGAGAGAGAGAGAGAAAATAACACAAAGCAGATCTTCAAACTGCTGTAGAGGTGATTGTGATAAATTAGGTTTGTCATAATATTTTTAAAGTACAGATTACAGCCAGGTTAGAAGGACCCACATAGACCCATATTTGTATAACAAATGCGTGTATCCATATGGATATATTCAGTTATTTATAAAATAAATATTATTGGAAATTGTACTTTAATGCAATTTTAACTTGGACTATGTATACGTTTCATAGTTCTATGTTTTGTTTTGTTTTTTTAAATATCTGCTAGTCTGCTCTAGTCTCACTTCAATAAGTTTGTATTGGCTGTACTTTGGGTGGTTTTTTTGGGGACCCAGTTAGACAGATGTAGAGACCAGCCACAGGGGCGGCACCACAGACCACGCCATGCCACATACTACCATCGCCCAACTGAGGCCATCTTGCCAAACCACCCCCAAGCGACAGGGATGTGTCTGTTCAGGTCGCCGCCCAAGTATCCAGCGGCGCCAATGACAAGGTGGGTCCAGGGGCCACGCACTTGTCCAGCGGTGGCCCCGGAGCTGGGCCGGGGGACACACATGTGGCAATTCAGGGCAGCGCAGCAGTCGTGGCTGTGAGGCCTGGCAACTCGGCAGGCAGCCGGCACGCAGGACCACACAACACGCCGGCCTCTGATGGAAGAGAGGCTGGATCAAACAGCATGCCAACCTTGGGCTTGGCAGGACTCCCGCACACTTTGACCTCTGTCTCCAGCTTGGCAGGTCCTGCAGGTGCAACAGACTCCAGTGAGAACGCTGCTGTACCAGGTGGCACGGCCAGTCCCTCCGTCACCCGGACCGCTGGGCTCAGGCCGAGCTGGTCCCCCGTTCACTTCATCCTCCACCTCCGGCTGGTGAGGTTGCTTGCGTGCCTCATCCTCCACCTCCAGCTCTGGCTGCACAGGTTGAGGACACAATGGTTCCTCTGCGGCCCTCCTCCGGGGAGCTGGAGCAGGTGCAGGCACCTGCAAGGCTCCAGGTGCTCCCACCCAAGAAGTGGGTATGGGCGCAAAGGCAGGCTGCGTCCTGGCTGGCCCCACTCTGCTGGCCCCCTCTCCTACACTGTTGGGGAACGCCGGTGGGGGTTCCCCAACAGTGTAGGAGAGACACCAACAACAACAATTTAAAGACAGGACCCAGTTTCCATTTTATGCGACAATTGGGGATGTCCCTCAGGTGCGTCCGCCTTCCCTGCAGCCGCACCGCAGACCACGCCCCACTACAAAGGCATTTTAAAAAAGCAACCATTGTTGGCTCACCCACAACTATTATCTAGCTAATGCTGCTGCACACCGATTATGCTTTGGTTTAGCTTTGGACCTTTTTCTAATTTTGTCAAAAACATTTAATTCTTCTTCAAATAAAATGTCTATTTGCTAACAGGCATGATCTGTTATTAATGCCTTTCACGGTGTCTTCACGGTGCCAGCAAAATTATATCTATGAAAGAACAAAACATATTTACTTTTCTCAGACAACACTAATAAAGGTAAATATATTGGATAGATTGGAAATCACTGGAGGAGATGTAAGGTCCACTCAACAGTAGAACAGTCATTACATTTACTAAATGATGTGCTTGTAATTTTATATATACATATACATACATAGATAGATAGATAGATAGATAGATAGATAGATAGATAGATAGATATGTCTGATCGGGGTTTTGTACATAGACATATTCAGATTTGACCCCAGACATATATTTTCTTCACTTGTTTTAGAGCAGAATTGTTTAAATCTTAATTTTACCATTTAATTTTTTTGTTTTTTGTAATTGATGAAGCACTGTTCTGTTCTCATTGCTGGTTTACATGGTACAGTGTGTTTATCTGAGCACATGAATGTCATGCAGGTTGAGAGTACAGTGCTCTGAGTCTCTGGTCAGAATAGATTACACAAAGGAGAGAACAGCACCAGGCTTACAAGCTAATGTTTTTATGGTACTCCAGGCAAAACATACTAAATAAATAAATATATATATTCAGCTCAGTGAGCCGAATCAATTTGAAAACTCATAAAAAAAAATCAGCTTGGTGACTGGCACAGAAATGTAAATGAATCTGATGGAAATATTGTTGTGTCTACAGCTAAATAGACACTATAACTATAACTCATTTGAGTAAGTAAATGCAGATGGTGTCAGGGTTCCTGTTCCTAAAATGACTTCATGTTTTTTTCATGTTTTAAAGGATTGTGTCGCCTTTATGAAAGTGTTATAGACAATGTGCATAGAAGATGTCAAACTGTGCATTGTGAGCCCATTTTAAAGGAAACTCAACTCCAAGTTGACCTTAAATTGCTTTCAGCTCTTCATGGTATTAGTGAACAAAGCTATGGCTCATTAGCTGTGTCCCAGTTTAGTTTTACTTATTAATTCTGAGCAAATTAAATTTAATGGGTTCACAGTGGAAAGGCTTGTCAGTACGCATTGTGTATGAGTTTAACTTTTTTTTGAGCATGCTGACCATGAGCTTTGCAGTCAGTTCACTGCACAATAAACATGATTAGCTCCATAAACGTGCTAAAAAATGAAAGCAAACACAAAAACATCAGGTAGAATCAGTTCAATATTTTCTGGAATCACTCACAATTTTCTTTTTCTGATTGATGCCCTCTGCGTTGTCTGCCACATGGTCATCGTGCTGGACCAAAACTAGTGTTAAAATAATCAACTGTGGCCGTCACTGTGAGAAAGAAACTGGGATTGTTTTATGTGTAAGGAAACATCAAGCACAACTTAGCTCGACTTAAGCTTTCCTAACTTTGTAACATAAAATCTAATAAATAGATACATCCAAGAATACAATTTTACTTAATTGTTGGAATTTAAAAATGAAATAATAAATGAAAACAGACCCAGGATGAATACAGTGTAAAAAATGAACTTGTGTTATTTGCACGGCTCTTATTTCAGTCATTAGTCTGCAAACTGCTGTTATTTACAGTTACAGTTGTGTAAGTGGAGAATGAGGTTAAATAATATGTGACTGATTCGACATAACAAGTTATGTTATGATAAGTAAAATAAAATAAAAGCTTTTTTCTAAATGTTACACCAAATAAATGTCCCTCTAACTTCTTAGACGAATGAGCAAGTAAAAACATCCTGTTGTCAGAGCTTTTCAGTCATATCAGCTCACTTTGACCACAGTGACACAGAATTCTAACTATAGCCAAAGATAACTAGAGTAAATATAAAATCGATTTTTAAAAAATGATAATTTCATTTGTTAAGGAGAAAAACCTTCCTGTATGAAAAATTATTTGCCCCTTAAACCATATAAATGACTGTGCAAAGCTTGGCAGCTTATTGCATTTAGCCTATTTCACTTTGTTAGACAGCATCTAATTAAGTGATTTCTTAAATCAACAGGTCTGGCCTGAGCCTGGCTAGTGAAAGTGAATTCAGCTTTCCAAATATAATGTTGTTAATCACAGGTAATTCATGATTTAATAACAGAGGTCAATTAATTTCGTCACATAATGCCAGGCAGGTTTGGAAAGCTTTTTTTCCTTAGTAAAAAAAAAAAAATCATCATTTACAAAGTACCTTTTGCATTTTCTTGGGTTAACTTTGTCTGTAATACCAAATTTTATTTGGTGATCTGAAACATGTAGGTGTGACAAATATGAAAAAAAAAGCAAAGAAAAAAAGAAAGAAATCATGAAGGGGGAAATACAAATTTAAAACGTTATTTTCAGACAGGCCAGGGAAAAAATTCAAGCCAATTTATGGCCCTTAATATTTGTTTTACATTAGAGTGGAAAAAAGGATGTGTCAGGGCTGGTCTACTGTGCGACTGGGAAGTTGCAAGCCTGTAACCATGTTTCTGTCATTTTGCTCATAAACCAACAACACAGATTGAATTTATTTTGTTTGTTTGTTATACAGTCTGCAGATTTAATGTAATCTTACAATTAATCAGGCTTAATCTGAGAGAATGTTTCAGTGCAAAAAGAAATTATAGTGACATCTTACTACAAAGATCATAACGTAAGCATGTATGTCTTTTCCCTGTTTTGTCCGAGACGTTTCACTGAATCTGGATGAAACTGATTAAGTAAACTACCACAGGAACTATGTGTAGTAGCTTATCTCAGAAAGGAAAAAAACCTTTATTTTCCTTGTTGTTATTGGTAACACTTTCCTCTTTAATCCGAAAAAAAATTCTTATTACTTACATATATTAATTATAAATTTATATTAATTGACAAAAAACCCCGGTAACGGTTCACATCCATGAACATAGATTCCTTTTTCATCATAATTTCACAAACAGCAGGGTGTTATAGCACCGTACAGACAACAACGCAGCTGCTGCATCTTGCTCATTGCTGTCAACTCCTCAGCTTTTACAAGATGGTTCTTTTGCAGCGGACTAGCTCTGCAGGTTTGCTTTGGCAGAGTTTCTACACACCCATAAAGTGGAGTTGTTCCTCTGGCTGGAACTGAACCAGTGACCTTGAATGTGTAACTCAATATATCATCTTTAAAGCAGAGGTAAAAGGAGAATACCTACTACCTGATAAATTGCTCACTTACTTAAAATTATCTAGCAAAACAATGTCCTCATCATCAGCCAAATTATACCTTCGCTTGAATGAATCTTAATACTTTGAACTGCCGAATCACGTCTTTCTTTTTCACCGCATTTCTGGAGCATCTCATGACATGATTTGCTCACATCTTTCTAATGCCAAACTGCCTTCAGTGGGTCTTCTGCCTGAGCGCCAATCAGCATGCTAATTAACATGATAAATGACAAAGCTAATATGAAAGTTGTTTGTAGCTATGATTTTTTTTCCATGTTTACAATCTAATTTGTTTGTTAGGTCAGCAAGATCTGCTATTTAGTACTAAAGACGAGGTATATCTACTAATATTAGCTCTGTAAAGCTTTGACATATTAAAAATTTAGCTACATGTTAATGTTATCATCTAGAAACTTAATGTTCAAACTCAGTGAAAGAAATGTGTAACAAATATTAATTATGGTTCATGCAAAACCTGAGGGGGACCTCACATAAGTCAAATACAAGTGTATATTTTAGTCTGGACCAGACAAACAAACTGCAATAAAAAATACCCAATAAATACAGAAATGATTTGACAGTGTCTTGTTTGTTTGAACCAAACATAAAAAAGACACATTTAAGCTCAGTTTTGTAATTTTTCATCCTAATAATAGATTTCCTGTGCAACAGGTCTGCGAGATGAGACAAAGCAATAAAAGAAATCTTGATTGTGTGCATCATTTCTCATCGTTGTGATGAAAAGTGGATTCACACTGCTGCATTGTTTTGAGTTAATCCATTCTTCTGCAATCACAGCACCATGGGTACTCTATTTTAAGCTCATGCCTGGGGCTGTGCATTGAAAATGTCAGTCTGACACATGAAACACTAGTGACCTGTCGCAAGACCGCCGTGCAGTCCTTTAAGGTAGTTTGTGCTCAGTTTTTCTTTCTTGGTAGAGTCTTGAGAATGATATGTGAGAAGGTAAAGATCAGTGTGGATTACATTACAAGATGAGTTATTTGTAGATATTCAGTACAGCAGTGTTAACCTGTATCATGTGCAAGTGTAACACTAACATCAGCAATAATGAAATGTTTTAATCCCATCTGGGTTGATCCATGGCCTGAGAGAGACAGTCATACAAGCATCAGTCAGTGTGGAGGGTTATGCTACAAAAGCTTTATTAAAGGTCATTAATAATATCATATAACTTTGCTGCTTTGTTTTTTTTATTTATTTTTTGAGTGCATGCTGACCTTAAGGTGTGTCACACTCTTTCTTCTCGTCAGTGACTGATCAAAACAGCAATTAAATATCGGCCTCACACCTTGACAAGGACTCCAGCTGAAGCCCTCACTGCAGGCACAAATCATGGGTAGATTTCTACTTAGACCCTGTGGTACCTTGAGTCTCCCTTTCTTTTATCTACAGTTTGTCTGCTCTCAAAATATCGTTTATTATTATTATTGTAATTAAATATATTATTACATTATTCTATGAATATTATTGCTTTAAAGCTTTACTGTTTATATACTAATAGTTCTCACAGCTGCTAATATCTAAACTTCATTCTAGGTCATTAGTAATCATTATTTTCTTGTTCATTTTTTCATTTTACTGAATGAGTTTCTCTGTTGCTTAATCAGTTAATCAATATTGTGTTTTATTTAAACTCACTATTTGGCGATATCTGTTCCACACGAAGCATTACTCATTTTAGTTTCATGCTCAGTAATGTATGGTTATTTACTAGCTTAATGAAGTCCAGTGTTAGGGCAAACCCCAAGACTGTTTTGGTGGTTTACGGTCTAACTCTAAATTATTCATATCTCACTAGCTTTATTACTTTTTGGGTTTTTTCAAAAGGAACTGAGCATTAAATCAAAATGTCCCATTTTTGTTTGCACATTTCCCACTTTTCATTTTATTTAGATGTGAAATATTGTGGTAATGGAGATTTTTAAAGAAAGGTTCAGTTAGTATGTTCACTTTGGCTTAATTTTGTTTTTGCAGTTAAATTATGTATATAACCTATATATGTGATATAAATATATATGAATTTAATGTTGGTGCTGGACTCTGTGCTACATTTGATTCCCACTCTGTGCTCCTCAGGCTGATTTCCACATTGCAAGCAACATATTTTTGTGCTTTTCTTCCTCTACAAGTTTCACACCAACAGGGGACCAAGTACACGCCTGCAATACAGCATGTAATGTAATATTCAGTGAGAAAGGACCACTTTCATTTAGTCCCTTTTACATGTCTTGATATAAAATAGCTTAAAGGTTTCACAGGAATGCTACTGTATGCCAATTTAGGCTTGACTAACACAATGTTTTTAAGATGTAATACTGAATACAAACACTTGAGATTCTACTCTTAGACAAACACATGTTTGGTCAGAAGGCTTTAGTGTCATATTTGAACACACTGGGTTCCTTTTACATCCATCCAGATATTCGTCTTCTGCTGCTCATCTGCGTCTGTCTTGCAACAACCTACTCAATCAATCAATCAAAGCTTTATTCGTCACATGCAGGTTGCCCTGCAGTGAAATGGGACCCCCCCCCGACCTTACACATATAGCACAAACATTACATGGGGATACAGGTCGGAGATTGGTAGAATCAGAGAAAAAAACATTGAAATGTACACTACAATGGGGAAAGTACAAGAGGAAAAAAAGAGACCCCTACTCATGCTGTGCTTCCATGGTAGGACAGCATGAGAACAGGAAACAAAAAAACTCCTCTGCACAAAAAAGCACATAAATGTCCACAGCACAACATTGTGAAGACATGACAAGCCACAGGGGTGGGTGGGGGGTGAGGAGTAATCCGAAGCGAACACAGCAGCCGCCCTGCACAGCGCTACCATTCCAGCGCGGCACACAGACCCGCCGTGTTCCCTCGCAGGAAACAAGCATCGAAGGCGTTGGAAAGGGAGGGGGGATGAGTGAGTGCCTATCAGTGTAAGTGTATGTGTGTGCGTGTCCATAGTTCAGCTGAGACAGTGTCCTTCGGCCTATCAGGCTAAGTAAACAGTCCTCCAGCCAATCCAGGTGTCCTTGCATGGGATGGGAAGAATAGCCGTAACACAGTCGTTATCAGGGAGTGATTGTTCGGCTCCAGCCTTGGGCCTGCAGCTGGCGCCGTGATGGGGATCCGCAATGTTCATGTTGGTTTTGTTCATTTCCATGCGAGCAGCCCAGGAGAATTTTCAGGCTGCTCTTTAACACTCTGACACTGGTCTCTCAATCTCCCGTTGGAGAGTCGCGAGCCTCCCCATGATGGTATCAAACTTCTGTTCCATGGTGTTGTCATTCTTTTGATTCTGAGACCTCACAGCTGCAGTGATCCGCTCCACGATGTCTTCCAACTGTCGCTCAAGGGTCCCATTTTGAGCATGCCTCTCTTTGATGTATCCCCCCATACGCTCAATGGTGTTGTTTTGAGCCTTCACAGCAGCTGTAAGCGTCTCCAAGGTGTTGACCATATTACGTTCGTTGTGAGAGGTCGCGCCTCGTTCCATTGCGATTCCAGCGGGCAGCCTTGGGGGGGTTTGAACAGCCGGTTCCGTTCTACTCTGGTGTTCCTGGGAAATCTGAGATATTCCCAAACCAACCAACAGATATAACCACTCCATGTCCACTCATGTCTTCCCCAGGGCCTCCTTCAGTTAGACTAAAGCACATTGCCTAGGAGGCATCCGAGGTAAATGTTGAAACCACCTCAGTTGGTTCATTTCAATATAGAGGAGTACTACTCTGCACTCTTAGTGTGTTTGGAAATAATCTAGAATAGCATTTTACCGAGGTTAGGTTAAGTTGGGAAAATCACTGGACAAAAAGTCTTAACTATGATTAAAAAGAAAAGTATTTTTGTCCAGTGAAGGCTAGCTCCTGTTAGCAATAATTAGCAGTTTTGGTTAGTTGTAGAAGAAAACGCTATTGAATCGCGTTAGTAAAAGATCAAGATATGGGTTAAAATGCAGTCTTTCCATTATCAAACGCTGATTTTCTTCATTAGCACAGTGAGGCGGCTTTTGAAGCCAGCATCAAATAACCAATCAAGGTCCTGACCATGAGGATTTGATGACTTGAGTGTTGCACTGGCCTCTTCAGACAAAAGGGCCCTACAGGATAGTAACTGCCGGTGTCAGACTGTCTTTTGTAGCTGTCTCAAAAGTATTTAGTATCTTTTCTCAAGATAAACCAGAGAAAATATGTTGAGTCCAAATTTTAGACACTGATTAAATCGTATGATTTTCCTTAGATTTTTCCTATGTTTTGTCATCTGCCTTCCTGCTACCCTGCTGTTAAAGGAAAATGATCGTACCCATAAAAACAATTTTCTTTAAATTGAACTGAATTCACTCAGTCTTTCACACACATTTCTCAATTATGTTTTGCATGGGGTAGATTTACTGCAATAAGCTGTTAGTTGTTAAGAGGCTATATCTATCTATCTATATATTTAATATAAAATAATACATATATATGCGCTTTAGATTGGATGTCAAGAGGAGTTCAAGTATTTAGGAGCCTTGATCACAAGTGCGGAAAGTGTTGAGCAGATGATTGACAACAAGCACCTCAGTTCGTCGTTGAGCGACTTGTTTGTCACGGTGACTGCAGAGCAGAGCAAAGCTGTCAATTTACTGGCTGATGTGCAGCCATAAGCTGTGGATAGTGATATAAAGAATGAAATCACAGATACAAGTGGGGGAAATTAGATTCCTCTCAAGAGTGTCTGTTCTCACCCTGAGAGATAAGGTGAGGCTCAGTCACTAAGGAGCAGAGAAGAGCAGCCGCTCTTCCGGATCAAAAGTAGTCATTTCAGGTGGTTTAGGCATCTATATAGAATGACTCATTCAGGCATTTCCAAGACATGCTGGTGAGATCATGTCTCTGAGATGGCATGGGTACGCCTCAGTGTTGAGCCAAGACAGCAAAAAGCAGAGGCTGGGGGGACAAAAATTTAAGGTTACTTATACTGCTATTTAATGATCTGAGAGGGAGTAAAGAATAAATACAAAGACAGAATTCAAAGGCTTAGTCTACCTGTGATACACAGTCCACAAGTACAAATAGTTGAATGTCACTGCTTGTACAGTAGAATAACAAAACTGTATTTTTTTCTTTCTTTTTTTTGTAGGGTTAAAAATATCTTTAATCTGGAACTTAACCTGTTCCAAGCATAAATTACATATCCATGTACATGGCGAGGTAAGCCACCTTCATGTTACAGAAGCCCCAGGATTAATCCCAAGAGTCACCTGGATAAGATGAAATGCTGCTTCGTAGTGTAGGCCTCCAGTGCAGATGGATTTGTGTCTCCTCCTGGGATCAAACCAAGCACGTAGAACACAATAATATGGAACTACTGCCTCTAATTTCTCATAGTCCTAAGTGTGTTTGTTTGTTTTTTGTTGTTGTTTATGTTGTGTGTGTGTGTGTGTGTGTGTGTGTTTTAGATGACTTTTTTTAAATACTGGTATTAGACTGAAATCCTTTTTTCTTCCTCCCCTCACCCCAAATGCTCCTCCCTGATCCTGGTTCTGCCAGTAGTTCCTTTCTGTTAAAAGGGAGTTTTTCCTTCCCACTTTTGTCAAAGTGCTTGCTTGAATATTAGACTGAATACTTTACTCTTGCAGTTGCTGCCTTTATAAGTAGCCTGGTGCTAAATTACTGCCAATACTGTGAGCTCGGTTTTAAATAATTGTTGTTACATCTTACTTATTGTTTTCGCTGGATTTCACTTAAATTTAACATGACTGTTACAAAGCATATGATTTTAGGTATGAGCCCCTGTTTGTCCTCAATTTTTCATTCTAATATTGTCTGATGTCACTTTGAATTCAAAGCTCATTTGAGTACACTGCTAGACAGAATAAGCCCTTTGTCCCCATATATTTTCTTTCCTTTCAATAACCTCCAAAACACCCAAGGTAGAGTATGTAGAAATAAACCTTTTGCACTCTAGCCATTATTTGTTTCAGTCTCTTGTGCGTCACAGAATATCCTTTTTAATATTGTTTATGGACCATAGTTGCATAAGGAAGGGACTGTGGGTTATTTTTACTGCACACCAAATGTTGACCACTGTGGACTACATTTTACTGTAAAAGCTTGAAAAACAAACTCTGTCCTATACTCATTTACCAAAAAGGTGCTTTTTTGTACTTTTGTTTGATGCCCAATGGTACAGATACCTAATCTTCAAAGAAATGCTTTATATTCTGTTCCCCCTTTAATATTATGTTTGTTAACATAATAGTTCATTATTATTATTTAAAGCATACTTCTTAAAGTAAATATTTAAGTTTGTGTGATTACGTTTTCTGGCCGTCCAAATATGGACCATTTAAACAAAATAATAGAATTTAGCAAATGTGTCTGTCGTTCTGTTAAGTTATGAACATGTTTAGCCTGAAGAGGAAGTGCCTGTTTGGCTTTGCCTTCCAAGGTATATTCGCAAGAAATCAAAAAGTGCAGCAAGATTTTTAACAGCTGTTCCTGTAGTGTTCACTGAAAGCATTTCAATTCAGCTCAATCGAGTTCAAGTGAATTACTTCATATATATAATTAATATAACACCAAATCACAAATGCAGCCACCTCAAGGTGTTTTATATTGTAAAGTAAAGATCCTAAAATGATACAGGGAAAACCTCAAAGATCAGATGACCTCCTGTGAGCAAGAAGTTGGAGACAGTGACAAGGAAAAGCTTCCTTTTAACAGGAAGAAATCTCTGACAAAACCAGGCTCAGGAAGGGGCACCCATCTGCCAACTCAAACCAGTTCGAGATGAGGGGCAGAAGGCATGCTGGTAAACACAGAGAGATTGACAATGATTCTAAAAGACTGTATGTTTTAAAGATCTTTAAAGGAAGAAAATAGTTTTGAAAACTGGCTCCATAGGCAATGCAAGAAAGTCAAACACAACTAAAAGATGGACAAGAATAATAAATAAATAACAGCATGGTAACTACTACCATTTATATCTTATGGTCTAATAAGATATAAATGGTAGTAGTTACCATCAGTAAACACCTTCGAAATCAAAATGGATACAAGCAATCGTTGCCACTATGTCTTGCTCTTTTATCTTCTGTCATCCTTTCAAGGCTCTGTGACACACAAACAAAATGTCCAGCCTTTTATAAATGTAGAGAGGTCCTACAAATAATCTAGTGTAAAATAAACTTTGGAGTCAAAACCTTCCCCTCAGCTTTTCCCCATAAATTACACCGCTGGAGGATTCTTTTGCTACAGATCATTGTACATGCAATGGAAACATTTATACTTACACACACAAGGCGTTCCTGGTCTTTTATTGGTCTTTTGACTTGTTTAAGTTGTATTATATCTTTTGGGTATCATGCTTCATTTAATGTAGACACTGTCATTAAATAAAACAGCAACTAAGTGTTTCAACCCTGTTCAGCAGCCACCTAGTAAGGTTTACCGCATAGTTTGTATTATGCCATAAACTTCTTTTTAAAACATATACTCAAAACAAAGGGTTCCAAGACTTTGTTTAGATTTCAGGGAGGACTCAGGCATGTCTGTTTTGTATCTGCAAAGCTTTCTGCTCATGGTGCCTCTCTAGCCTCTCTCTGAAGAAACAAAGTATTGGAGATTTTGTTCCTGGTAACCACCCAGATACAATCCACTGCAGTTCAGAATTGCCTGAACTGCCATCGGTCAGGCAAAAAAGTAGGTTTTCCTCTGACTTGATTTTTATTAACCTTTATTTTTCAATAAATGTAGCGTGTTTAAAATGGGCATATTGATATGGTTTGATTCAATTCTTAAATGGTTCCAAATGCAGGATGTCGCAAAAGTGGAAAGGCATGCAGTTAACAAAGGGAATTTAATAAACTTACAAAAGATAAAACAGTGCATTCATACCCAAGCTGTAGGTAAAATGAAAAAACAAAACAAAAACAATAGCTCAATGATCTGAAGTTATCTGGAAAAAAGACAGGACAAACACACAAAGAAGCGCAATTACCAAACTAAAACAGGAAGTAGAAACAAGGAAGGCAAGGGAAGTAACACATCAACAAAACAGAGATAGATAAAAGAGAAAAGAAAAACTGGAATGCTGGGGGAAATATAAACATGCTAAAACATTTGACTGATACAGAATCCTAGATGCTCAGTGGTCCTGGGTCTTCTTTCTCATTTGTTTAAATTTTTGTGATGCTCCAAATGTTTTCAGTTTGTGAAAGAATTGAACTGCAGGCAAGGCAGTTCAGCACCTGGACTGTTCTTCTATGAAGTTGTGCTGTTATTCTGAAACCTATAAATACCTCTCAGCATTGATGGTGCCTATTAAGCCGTCAATTCCATTACGACTTTTGAACTGAATGGTCATAACGAGTCTCTTGTTTTTAGTCTGGTAAATGCAGAGTCTATTTTTCAAAAAAAGAAGAAGAAGAAAATTATGATTTGTTTGACCACAGAACAGTTTCTATTTTCCCTCAGTCCATTTTCAATGAGCTTTGGTCCAGAGAAGATGACAGCATTTCTGAATCATGTTCATGTATGGCTAATCTGTGAACTGTGCTCACAGACAGTGTTCTTGAGTCCATGTAATGATCTTCATGACAGATTTCTCCAGATTTTCTTCAAATGTCATTCAATTCAAAATGATTTTATGAAATGTTTCAGTTGAAAAAATTCTGAATTACATTATTATTGTTATTATTATTATTAGCATTACTCCATTTCCATGTATAAAAAGCAGAAGTAAGGCCAATTAAGGAATTGTTATTGCCTCAGTCTGATCCAGGGACATTTAACGTTAATTTTAGCATCTCTTTTCCCATAACAGAGTTGGCAGAAGAGTTATTTTTGGTACTAATTATTTGGTGTTTCACGTATTTGTGTGATAGTCATGCTGTAGATTGAGATCAGATGTGGAATTGATATTAAATCAGTGAAACTGGAACATGCTATCCTGCTTTCCTATTACAGCATTACAGTAATAAAAGTATAATTTGCCTGCTTTTGGACTGAAGTTATGTGCACCGTATTCTTCTTTCAAATGATTGTCATTTATCTATGCTTTTCATCATTTTGCACTCTCTCTGTTTCAGGTGGTTAAGATGATGATTGTTGTAGTGGTGACGTTTGCCCTCTGCTGGCTGCCATACCATGTTTACTTCATTGCAACAGGTCTCAACAAGTTTCTGAGCAAATGGAAGTACATCCAGCAGGTATACCTGTCGATCATGTGGCTTGCAATGAGTTCCACTATGTACAACCCCATCATCTACTGCTGCCTCAACAGCAGGTGGGTAACAACAGTGTTGCTAATTTAGCATTGCTACTTAACGAGACAACAAATGTGCAACTAATTTTGCAAAGGCACCTGATGCATGAGGGAATTCATTCAAGGTCTTTTACACCTGTATTACATAATGAGTTGATTTTTCAATATATTTTTTGGCATTTTAACTTCATTGGCTTTATTGGATAGACAGCGAAGACTGACAGGAAAGCGGAGGGAAAGACAGAGGGGAAGGCATGCAACAAGAGGCCACGGGTCGGACTCAAACTCGGGGTGGCCGTTTTAAGGCACGCGGCATATGGTCACCTGCTCATCTGACTGAGCTAAACCGGCGCCCATAATGATTGTTGTTTATATTGAGATGAAAGCAGTTAAGGGATTGTCATTCCCTCAGTGCATTTGTATGATGACTAGGAAGGCCTACAGTGTTATCTAATGTTAGCTATGCAAAGTAAGCTTCTCTATCCAAGAAGCATCATAAGCTACTTATCATAAAGAAGTCAGCTAATGCTTAACTGTTAGCTAACTCAAGTAGCTGTGTTTCAGTAGTAATATATCAGTTGCAATACTATTGCCTGGGGGAATGCTACCTCCAAAATAACATTTGCTATCCTAGCCACACTTGGTCAACAATGCAGAACAGACAACTACATTGCAGCTTCACATCTAGCATCCCTACTAATAATGACAGACACCTCTTCACTTCCCACTAAAGGCAAAGGTGAAAATGAAGACATGACCCTGTGTCTGTGTCGATAAGATACAGAGCGTACTCATAATATGTGTCTTGAAACTCATCAGAATTGCCCTTGAATCTTAAGCCAACTGCAGACACTGTCCTAAGGTGCTTCAACACTGACTGGCCTCTCAGACAACCTTGTCCTGCATTTACCCAGTGTGAGCCTTGGCATTCTAGACACATAACTTGGGGCAAGCAACTCATCAGTGTAGATTGGTGGGTGATGATGTGTTTGTCGGATCTTCTCATCACTGATGACCATGATCCACTTGTGGCCACATTGAGTCGTGGCCAGGCCTCAAGAGCAGCTTCGGCAAGTGATAGGTCATTGGGTACCTGAGGGTTGGACTAGAGGATGTTTGTGTTACCACCACTCAGTCCCGGCTTGGGACAGTTATAGTTCTCAGGTACAAATTCAGTGGCCTCATTACTCTCTTCACCAAGGAGAAAAATGACCTTCTTGGTAGTTTTCTCAGAGGCTCTTTGGAGCAGCTGTCTCCACAACCCCTACCACTCAAATGACAGGGTATTTAAATCTGCACAGCACATATACTGATGCTGATACTAGTTTCTCCCAGTCAAAAGTGGAGATACTTTCAAGTGCCAGAAACAGAAACAGTTGTCTCAACGGTGCCACCACTCTGCCAAAGATGAATTCAAAAATGAAAAATAGACCAAAAAGGCATTTCTATAAAAGGTTTTGGTGACTTCAGAGAGTGATAGCATTCTCCAGATGGATGGATGAGTGGATGATACAGAGCCAGCTGTTCTGCACCTCACTATGCAGAAAAACAATTTCCTTCATGCATTGCAGACCAGCCTGCCACCATGGTCACTGAGAATAGAACATTCAAAACACAGAGACACAAATTGGCTTATGAGAACAACAATAACCAAGTGATACAGAAAGCAGTTTGCTGTATGCCTTCCTCACCTCATACGGTGGTTCATTTACAAGCCAAGGAGGGGAACACTTGCTTTTTCAATTAGAAGAAATTATGCAAGATTTAACAGAAATAAAGGCCAATTAAATGACAAATGAACTCATTTTTTTGTCATGTGTTTTTCTCTCACTACAACAGGTTTCGAGCAGGCTTCAAGCAAGCATTTCGTTGGTGCCCTTTTATTAAGGTGTCCAGCTACGACGAGCTGGAACTACGCTCTACACGGCTAACCCAAACACGCCAGAGCAGTATGTACACACTGACACGGATGGATAACACCATGGTGGTAGTTTATGACCCTGCTGAAGGTGATGGCAGCGCTGTAGGTGGCACCGGAAGGAAGCATTCCCTGCCTGGTAGGAAGAGAAGCTACGTCACTTCTCGGCACACAGAGATTGCTGGTTGCAGCGACACCGCTGTGAAAACACAAAATGGAAGCGCTCCCAGCGCTCAGCCTGAAGAATTCCCTTGAACATGAGCATTTCCAGATGTGTGTGTACCACAAAACATTTCCATGTGTAAAGCTTTATACGCATGCATTATTACACCGCAGATGTACAAAAAAGTGCGCACGGTGCTTGGTTAGCTTAGAAATAGAAATACTGAGAGCAAAAAGTTTAACTCTTGTTCATTCAAGTTCACCCTTTGATACAAAACACTGTAAGAAGCATTTAAACACAGCCATCTGTACAGCTCATTCAGTTGATGATAAAATTATTCAGTTCTGATGGAGATCAGATCAAAAGCCTGTTTTTTATTTCACCCCATAACAGCTGTGAACTTCACAAAGGATGGGCGTTAATGGCTTCAGGAGAAGCCATGAACGAGTGGCTGCAGAGAGTCACCAGCGGAACAGCTGCTGATGGAATTCTTTCTAGCACTACATGGCTCTGTGTGTAACTCTTGGTTATGCAACTGTTTCCTGGTGACCTACAATAAGCCAGAGGAGAAATCCAGTTCATTTCCACCATGTCAATAAACAGGCAGCTCAATGAGCTTACTGAACGCAAACTAGCCATCTAGGAGCTAGGGCGTCATTGTTTTATTTATATTTTTCAGTCAAGTGAAAGGAAAACAATACAGGAAGTTGCATGGTGACGTGCAATATATAAGGATAGCGTTGTTCCGCTACCGGTGCCACTGCTGTTTTAACGCTGTTTCCCTGTGTTGCATGGAAATTGTTGCTTGTGTGAACATCAAGTGCTGAGATGGCACCAAGCAGTACGACAACCTCTGTT
This sequence comes from Haplochromis burtoni, assembly GCF_018398535.1. NCBI lineage: Eukaryota > Metazoa > Chordata > Actinopteri > Cichliformes > Cichlidae > Haplochromis > Haplochromis burtoni. Next base: position 128,011 of record NW_024583091.1, on the reverse strand, counting down.
GTGTTGCATTTACAGTTTACAGTGGAAGCATACTGTGGCAGATCCTCACTGACTCAGCATTCATCAAGTCTCAGACATGAAAATTTTCATATTTTTGGTCTATTCATAGATTTTGCTGTTAAGAGATTAGATTTGTCACTTGTTTTGGTAATCAAGCATAATCATAGTTTTGGTTTCCTATTGAACATACCAAGCTTTGGAATAAAAAAAAAAAATAGATTTTGTGATCAAAGCTAAATACAGTTTTGGTATTTTGTCATTTATATTCCATGTTGATTAACACATAGCGAACAGATATTCAGCTGTCACATAGTGTAGAAAAAAAAAACTTTTTTTTTTGTAAATCAACCATAAGGTACAGCCATACAAACACAACACAAATGTCCTTAATTATCCTAAAGAGATTTGAATGTTAATAGACTCATGAAAGTATTTTCAAAGAATGTGAAAACATATATGCTGTGCATTTTAGTGTTTTGCATTTTTAAGTTGTCCAATCATTTTTATTGAGGTTGGTTAAATATTGAGACGTATTAATCAAAGTATTTTGCTGTTTCTGTGTGTAAATAATGTGTTTGTTTGAATGTACAGCACGGTGTGTGCCTCTCTCTGTTCAGCGGTGACTAAATTGTTTGTTCTGTCTTTAAAGTTTCTTTCAGCATGGGTCTCTTTCTTTCTTCTTGGTGTAAAAGCAGTATACTATATTTTAAACACTTAATTATTATTCCTGGTAAATGTCGAGTAATTTGTTAATATGAGAATGAATAACTTTCTAATTCGATATCACATTTCTTATATAAAGGCCTCCAAAAGATTTCTCATTGCTCTGCAGTGGTGAGTACTAATATATTTGCTTGTAGCTTTATTGTATATTGGTCTTCTTCGTCGCATTATGAGTGTTTACAAGTGACAGAATATGCTTATGATGAAATGTAGCTGTGACTTATTGCAATTTTTAAAAAGAAGTTAAATGTAAAAAAAAAAACCACTACAAAAGATAGCCAGAAAACTTCAGTATTACTGTTCGTTTATACAAAAGATTATTACTGTGCTGTGCTGCATCCAAGAATAATGTTTTGTGCAGTTTGCTTTGCCACATACAGTACATTGCAACATTTGATTTTGCAGTTACAAGATTGTTTGCGCTTTATTACTCATCTTGCGTTATCTTTTCATTATTGTGATGAATTTCTGTGTCGACGTAAGCCCGAGTGTTTCAATAATTTAAACATGTCCTTTTGTAAAAAATTAGCTTACTCAATTTTGAGAAGTGGGCTACCACCTTAGCACAAAAAATAAACGAGAAACAATGTACTTGCTGGCAATCAGAGATTTAAAAACACGTCAAACTATATTTGATGTATGCATGTGTAATGCTAAACATTACTCTCTGCAGACATAATCGCTGCACAGCACAGACCTTAATTCTACTCTCTGTCATTATGTCAGTTTTGGTGCCTGCAGCTACTAAACAATAATTCACATCTATTTTGTGGTTTAGCAGCTTCTGTCTGATGGTGAAATCCAGTGCAAAGATCAGTCCCTATGAAAGGAAAAATCGACAGCACAATGTTACAGATTTTAACATTAAATTCAACTTTAATAAACAGCCAGTGTGTGTTGTGTCCTCTGTCTTGTTATATAGAAGTGTTTAACAAACCAGACAAATTTATTACAGTGGGGGGAAAGGGGGTTCAGTGCCAGGTACTCATCTGCCTTCTATCTCTCAAGGGGACCATTCAAAGCTGTTGATGCAATTTTTCAAAATGATATAAACCTATAAGTGGGTCTACAAACTGCCTTCATGACAGATATCACAGGGGAGTAAATGTGATAGGCCTTGTGGGCGTAGTAAAGTCTGTATGAGTTTGGCTAAAGGGGAAAAAAAATAACAGTATTAAGGCAACTTGAAGGTGACAAAAAACAGCTTTGAGGTAGCTTATTGAGTTTTCACAGGGAGCTGGCTAATAGTGTTTAGCTGTTTTGAGAATGAGTAAATGAAATTCTATCTGCTGCTGTCTCAATCCCCTAAAGTTTTCAGTTACAAGCTGTGCCGCTTGGATATGTTTCATCTCTCTGCCGCCTCAAAGCATCATTACCGCATGGCTTGTCTAATCTAAAAAATGCTTTAAAATTTATGTGCTTAGCAGGAGCTTTTAGCTTCCGGTTGTTTTGTCATCAAAGCAGAACATTTGAGATAACTTTCCTTGATTACTTCTTTCTTGTTACTTAGTCTTCAGTATTTCGGCTGCAGCATTTGATGCGACGATCAGCAGTCAAGTAAAAAGAAAAACCTGTCTACATGAAAAGTGAGTTAAACTCATCAGACAGCTGATACTTTTTTTGTCTGTGGTGGTATCTCTCTGTTGATCGGATCATAATCTCACAGTTTAAAAACAGGAGGGTTTTTTTTTTTTACATCGTAGGCAGGGAGTGCAAACAAACGATCATCTGGAGATGAAGCAGATTACAAAGGCTGAAAGAGACAGTGGGTACAACAAGACTTTAATGACTGATAGTAGTACAACATGTAAATATCTGGGGGTGTAGTTTGTCCTTTTCAGAGGATAGCATGATAATTAGGACCAGCAGGGAAACATCCTCACAGTGTTCATGCAAATCTGCAGTAAATCTAATGCTCCTTAAAAATACACTCTATCACATTTAACTCCATCAAGGAATGATTTTTAGACCCAAATCTTTCAATTTACAACCTAAAAATTACCATTTTTGTCAGAACAAAGAGCTGAAACATGAAATACTGCAAAGCACTGAATCTTGAGTCAATACATATTAGGGTGATACAGCAGGTACAAGCATGGATCTGCACCACTAAATAAGGAAATTGCTGTGCAGTAGTCCATGTCTAGTGCATTCGGTTTAGGAGTGCTGGTCTGCTGGTCTGTGTCAGATTGTTTGGCAGGTCATTCCTTTTTTTTGCAGTGTGGCGTCTTACCCACCAGTGTGGTATAAAACTTCCTATCAAAGTGGACATTTAATGCATAATAACTTATTTGCCTTTCTGTGTTGAAGAAAATATATTTTTAATTGCTCTGGAAACTGATTTTAACGTTGCTAAAACACTGAATGGTTCTGTTTCAGTGACTGCAATTAATGTTGCTTTTATGGCAGCAGAGAACACTCAAACCCTTTTTGCCCCACCTTGCAAGAAGGCTAGCAAATGATGTGTGAAAATTGCAGTCCTATTTCTCCACACAGTTGTGCTTATCAGCGTTAATATCTTGCTGCCCACAAAGAATCCAATGCTTCTCAAGATGAAAGAAAGTCATGAAAAAAAAATTGCACATATCCGTTGGGCAGTTCAAACCATTTTGCTTATACTCCCAGTCTGAAGGAATAAACCTACATTGTTGGGCCCACAATGTAAGTCAGACGAAATGTGCTAAAAACAATGCACACTTCTTACAATCTATTTTTAAATACTTGCAAATATTTTAATATTTGCTTAAATATTCTGACTTGTGACTGCAGAACAAAATAATTTACACTCAATATCCTTATCATGGCATGCTGCAGCCATTTTCTTTATTTGACAAATGTGTGGAAAAAGTTTTTCAGCACTTTCTTAATTAGCCTAACTGAAAACAGCCGGGGGTGACAGGCTAATTTCCGGGCTGTCTGAAGATTGCCGCATTTGCCTTTTGTTACATTTTGACACTCCGCAGTAGGCAAACAGAGGCATAAACAGTGTGATGTTTAAACTCTGCAGGCATCTACCTACCTACCTTAGTGTCCTAGTTCTGTTTCACTTACACTTTAAAGGCTATGTGGCACTTTAATAATACAATTTTAAATGCTATTACGACACCCCAAAAGTGCATTAAAATTGAACGCTTTCATCCCACATTAATGGATTAACAGATAACCAAGTGGTGGAGGATTTTTGGAAAAATAGTCATTTCCAGAACATTTGACTCATTTGATTCACTCTCTCCTTAAATAGCCCCAAAACACAGACGGGATGTAACGCAAATATAGATAAAACAAAATGGACAAAAATACTTTTGACTTTAAACAGATCAAGCTTTTAATAACGGTACAATAAATAATTTTTCCTACAACTGGCAAGGCTCAAAAGTCAGCCCTGTGACTTTTCATTTGTCTAGGGTTTAGAAAACTGAAAAAGATTTTGATCCTGATCCTGTCAGACATAATTAATAGCTGAATGAATAGCTTGGGTTCTATGAAGCTAAAGGGATAAACTTAGCAAAGACTCCAACACACAGCAACCAGCAACAAACACAAACATTAGCTTGTTTTCATTTTGTAAAACCTGCATTATACTTCTTATTGGTGCCCTGTGTGGGTTTCTGGCAACTTAATCATGTAAGCTTTACCTTTTGTGCACCCTGTCCACCTTCTTTTTCTAACATAAGTTTAAATTACCTGTTTTTTAAATGATGACAAATGGCATTTGGTAGGTGGTCATTAGGGTTCTGTTTTGCAGATCTCTGTCAAATTGTTTACAGTTTGCTCTCATAGAAAATATATCTCACCCCAGGATTGCCATTCTGTCCTATGTAAGTGGCAGGGTTGACATACAGGCCACTGTAATATTAGCTGGCATTAGTTAAATGCTCAGACTGATTCTAAAAAATGCAATACAGTCCTCAAACATGGGTCTAAACCAAGAAGGGATCATTAAATTTTTAGGATGTTGTTGCTGCAGATTTGTCAGCTGTGCATTCATGATGCAAATCTGTTCCATCACATCTCAAAGGGGCTAAACTGGATTTAAATCTGGTGGGTGTGGAGACCATTACAGTAAAACAAACTCATTGTCATGTTCATGAAACCAACTTTAGATGATTTGAGCTTTGTGATGTGGAACAGCTGGAAAACGGGTACACTGTGGTTATAAAGAGATGGAAATGATCAGGAATGATTCTCTTGTGGGCTCAGTTGGTTCTAACGAAGCTGAGGAAATAGTTCTGACATCATTACGTCACTGCCATTACATCAGCCTGAACCACCAATAGTTGGTGAGATGAATCCTTTGATCTACACCAAATTCTGACCGTACCATCTGAATGTCACAGCACAAGTCAAGACGCATCAGACCAGGCAATGGTTTTACAATCTTCTAATGTCCAATTTTGCAGAGGCCATGCAAATTGTAGTCTAGATTTCCTGCTCTCATTTGACAGTAGCAGGACCTGCTGTCATTTTCAGACACACTGAGAACGATCACTCACTGGATATTTTCTCTTTTATGGATCATTGTCTGCAGCAGTTTCAGTCCAACTCATCTGACACCAAGAACAATGCTACGTTTAAAGTTACTTCAATCACCTTTCCTCCCAGTTCTGAAGCTCAGTTTGAACTTCAGCAGGTTGCCATCACCATATCTACATGTTTAAGTGCAATGAGTCACTACCATTATGAGTGGCTATATCAGGTTGAGCCAAAAGGTGGACCAAAAACCAGACTCAAAAGAGCAATGTTTGAGTTAATGTAACCTTTATTTACAGAGACAGTGCTAAATAACAAAACAGGAAAGGCTTTCACTGTGAAATCTGAAACAGACCAAAGGAGCTGCGATTTCAGACTGAGACACAATTGGAAGGAGAGGTGAGTCGGTGGAAACAGACGCTGGAGAAAGGTTAAATGAATGCAAGGAATGCAGACAGTAAGTATCGCACAGAGGCCAGTAAGTGTTACCACATAGGTAGTAAAATAATCTGTCACCCAGCTCCACCCCAGACGCACCTGCTTGCAAAAAACAAAACAAAACATGAAACAAGATACAACACAAAACCAGAGCTAGTCTACCCGTACCCTAACAGGCTGTCCATTAGTATTTGTGTTAACAAGCAAGTGTAAGTAATCAACTGGTAATTGAGTGTCTCATAGGTTGCTCACTCTGAGCTAGAAAAGATTCCAGTGATCTGCCTCATTCTCAAGAATCAGTTTAAAATTTTGTCTTTGCACTATAGTCTAGTTGTTGAAGTTAAAAAATATCAGTGAAAATGAGTACTTAAAGTTTACATTTTCTGACACACTGACTTTCAAACACCCCCAGAGATTAACCTCATTCAGAAAAGCTTACACAGCTGCACTAGAGAAATGTCAGACAACAGGCAAGGTTTGAGATAGGCACCAGGTTGTGAACTTGCCAGGCCTGAATTAGGAGTTATGTGACAAATTATGAGCCTGGAGACCTAGCATCGCCTGACTGGAACTCCGGCCAGTGAAGATTAACTTGATAAATCTGTGAGTGTTCTCCTGTGGTTTGATCTAAGATGTTTGCAATATCAGAATGTTCTGTGCAAAATCCTTTTGTGCGGCAGGGCAAGGAGTATTGTGAGATATTTTGAGTTGTCAAACAAAGCTATGACTAATAGGTTAAATAATGGCTTCATTCCATTCCATGTGCCCCTGCAGTCACAAGAACTAATGGATAAAACACTGTTAAGGGGAAATTTTAAGTTTGTTTATCTGTATGCAGACAGTCAAAAATTCAAGTGATTCTCTGGATACCGTTGGAAAAAGTGCTTGGATCTACTGATTAACTCTTAAGCAATGTTTAGCTTAAGTTGTATTCTCTTGAGGAGCCTCTTAAACACTTAATTAGAGCCTAGGAATGTGAATAAAAGACTTCTTTGTGAGTTAAGTCTTGCGTGAGATGAGGAAACTCAACAGTGTAATAAAGTTCAATCGGTAATGTAATCACTGTCGCGGGGAGTAGATGTTAAGATTTGCAGTTATGTAAAGACGTATACAAAGATTAGAAAAGTTAGCTGTTTTATTGTGAACCAAGAAATATAACCAAAAATAAAATAAAATAAATAATTTGTGGTTGTTATTTCTTATAAACACAGTTAAATGTTATGTTTTTCCTAATCCTCTGTCAATTATCTACCATGCAAGACATGTATTTAAATAGCTGTTGTTCATGACCCAATTTTAACTATTTATTTCAACAGAAGAGACACAATAGACAGAATGCATTACATTCGTGAATAAAATTATCTTGTGGTTTTTCTGGCAGAAATAAAAGAGCAAATTCAGAGAGCAGTTCTTTCACATATACAGATTAGTGTTTATTTATGCTTCTCTTTATTTTGAAAGTAGATACAAGCTGCAAGGTTTCAATATGATGGCGTATCATGCCACTTAATGGAACGCTACCATCATTCCTTCCTACTGTGATTTTTTTAGGTTTATCTGCATGCGATACAATGAGGACAGTAAATGTTTGGACTGTGACATAATTTTCATAATTTTTCATACAATTAAAGTTCAGGTTCTCCTGTGAACTCATTAATTCCTTCAATAGCAACTGCATCCATGTTTTATTTTAGGTTCTCTTTTAGAGAGCTCAAATATAATTGGACAAATAAAAATAATCAAATAACATTAACTTTCAATAATTTTCTAAAAATCCTATAGACAATAGTGATTGAGATAAAAATTAATTACATTTTAATCTCAATCACAATTTTGGCTTCCCACTAATCAGCATGATCGAGCAAGATTTAATTTTACATACAATTCCATTATGTAAAAAGCAAAGAAAAAGTAAATCAAGCACCTGACGTACCTGCACGAACCCATCAGAGCTGTGAGCTACACCATGCAGCTCGAAGTTTCCTGGACTAGTCTGGATGAATAACGCTACGTTAAAACACAGATATACAATGAAAATCAAATGTCTGGCACGATGAAGAGCATGTTCCTAGAAGTGGATCGTCATTTGTTGTTTGTAAATTCTTTGGGTTTACCGCAACTGATGTTAACCAAGAACAAATCAAATGTGAAGAGTGTTGCAGAATTGTGTCTGCATTGCAAGGCAACACAAATAATTTATTCAACCGCTTGAAAAGACATGACAAACTCCAGTATAATTAATGAATGAAGGCCAGGAAAAACAATGCAATGGTAGCTAGCATGAATTGTCCTAACATCAGCTCAGATGCCCATAAAAGGCGACCCTGTACAGCGCATCATCATATTTCATTTGGCCAATGGTATGTGGCCATTAAACACAGCAAGTAACAAATGTTTTGGAGAATAGTCAAAATATATATAAATATAAAAAAAAAAATCCCACGCGCCCTCCGGGTGGTCTTCATCCTTTGAGCTCGGGTGCTCTACCAAAGGCCTGAGAGCTTTAGGGTTCTGTGTAGTATCTTTGTTGTTCCATGAACTGCGCTCTTCTGAATAGCTTCTGCTGGAGCCACTCACCCAGTTTGAGGGTCACTGCCCCAAGTGCTACAATTCACACAGAAACCATCGTTGCCTTAACCCATTTTCTCTAGCTCCTCTCTCAACCCTTGGTTTTCTCAAGCTTCTCTTGTTTCTTCTTCATCATGTGGTTGTACAGCTCCATCTACCACTGTAGCCTTATATGTACAGAGGTTAGCAGTTGGATATTGTGCAAAAGAAATGGTATTTATGTACAGTATGGAGTGCATAATGTCAAAGTTCCAGTAAGTGAAGGTGAGATGTCTATGAAGTGTTCAGCAGTCTGATGGCCTGATGAAAAAAGCTGCCTCTCAGTCTGCTGGTTCGGGACCAGATACTGCAGTACCTCCTGCCTGATGGAAGTAGTTTAAACAGTTTATGTCTGGGGTGACTGGAGTCTTTCATGATCCTTATTTTATAATTTTATTGATTCTAATCTTGACCATAATCATGCAGCCCTATCTGGAACTCATGTACATGCTGCTTGTTTGTTGACTTCATGGAGTGTAAAAGGTTGAGGACCCAAAATGTAGATACAGGGTGCCAGTAGGATTTCTGCTGGCCTCCCTTCTGTGTCCAGAAAGCAAAACATGAAGTCCACAGAGTGAAGTGAAACTAAATCCATGGGACAGGTTTAGAGGAACTGAATGAAACACTTAGGGAAGACAACACTATTTATATACAAGAGTAAAGTGGAGGGTAAAGAGCAACAGCTGAGGATGTTCAAGGCAATGAGACACAAGTGAGGGGAAGTAAGACTAAAAGCAAGACATAGGATACAAATTACTACCAAAATAAAACAGGAAGTAAGAACTACCATGGGAAATGTAGACACATAAATAAACTGACCATAAGGAAATTGATACAGAAGAATGAGACAGCAAACACTGATGGAATTCAACTCTATAACTATGTTAAATTATACAAAGTGCTTAAAAAATATTCAAGAATAAATATAGATCAAAATTCAATCAATAACAGAATCAAGAACAACTAAGATAAAATAGAAAATAGAGTAAGAATAAATACATTCCAACACAAAAAAACCTAGGATCATGAGAATATTTAAATTTTTCTTCTTTTTTTTTTATTCCTGTCATGCTGTTACAGGTCAGTTTTAGGACAAAGCCTAATATAGCCTGCCTTTTTTGAAGCAGGCGAATGATTTGCACAGTGAGTTGTGATGGGCCCTCTATATTTACTCTTGTGAATTCCTCTCTTTATGGTAGGATAATAATATGCCTACTTCATGGAAAGTGTTCTGTACTTTACTGTCAGGTCTGAAGATGTTTTACCTTTCCATAAGGATCCCGCAATCATCCACCAATTTTGTCTTCTCATTATTGCCGTGCAGGCCTTTTTACATTTCAGCATTTTCTGTGTGTGTGTGTGTGTGTGTGTGTGTGTGTGTGTGTGTGTGTGTGTTGCATAAAGTACCTAACTTTTGATTTGGCCACAACTAATGTTGTTGCTCTCTCTCTATTGAATATGTTTTCTTTTGGCAGTCTACTGACGGCCAGTTTGCCTGAAGCGCTTTCTTCTCTGCATGTTGTGGATTCTTACAGGGGACTTTTGAATGCAATTTTACATTGGAAGCAACTTCAGACCTTTGACTTGCTTCATCCACTGGAAAAACATAAATTAGTTAAGAATTATTAGTGCTTAAAAAAGCCCTGCAAAGGCTGCATAAAAACAATGACAACAATTCAATTTAATTTGCAATTCAATTTTATTTATACAGCGCCAAATCACAACAACAGCCTCTTCAAGGCACTTTATATTGTAAGGTAGACCCTACTGTAAGTCTGATTAGGTGAGGGGAATTCTAGCAGAAAGCAGCTTGTAATGCACCTCCAACTGTCTCACAGAAAATCCTGACTGGCAGCTGAGATTATATTTTCTGCATCTGCAAGTCTTCTAGGGTCTGCAATGAATAATATGGAGTGTGGAGAGATTATGACCATGCAGTGTTTAAAGCTTTGAAGTACTGACATTACTTTGAGTTTGATTCCGCAAAGAAAATTTTGTTTTCATGGATTCCTGGATGTTAAACTTAATTGTTACACCTCGTAAAGCAACTACGCTGATCATTTCATTAAAGATGAAAGAACTTAGACAGTTTTTACCTCTCAGTGATGAACAAATGCAGTGTTCATTTGACTTTGGGACCGGAGAGAGTTTTGGACCCAGAGTACTCCACGAGGCTCCTGACTACGGTAGCCGTAATGCTCCGACAATCCATCAAGCGGTGCGACTTCGTAGCTTACCAAAGTTGTACTACAACATTTGAGCGCGGTGTACCACATAAAATCCATTCGAGGTCTGTAAGCACAACCAGAATTCATACATAAGGTGCACCGGATTATAAGGTGCACTGTCGATTTTTGAGAAAATTAAAGGATTTTAAGTGTGCCTTATCATCAGATTCATCTTAACTGACAGGAAATGGCTGAATAGGTTGTTGACTTTGTGTTCATGGACTACATAGTCTTTAAAAGGATAGTCTTTGGCCCTGTATCATATTGTGACAATAAAAGAGCTGAGACACAACAGCTCCCCTCCTGATGGAGGTCAGATGGTTTTAATTGTCCTTCTCAAAGAGACATGACTCCATTCTCCTGTTGGCAACTTTATTACCCTCTTTTGAGTTTTGGAGTTTAATGAAGCATAGCATCCCATAGCTAACACGTTCTCTCATCTCACACTGCTCATATTCGTTTCTACTCCTCACATTTTCACTCATGCTCACTCATGACATCACAAGCCAGTCTGAACTTGAACCTTTTGGGGATAGTATAACTAGAATAACTCACAGAAAATGTCCAAAACAAAAATACAATTAGAATACTCCTTGCTGAAACCTCAAATCTTTTCCACGGATTAATGAAATGCAAATAATTTCAAACATTTCAATTCAATTTTATTTAGCGCCAAATCACAACATAAGTCACCTCAAGGCGCTTCATAGATACAGAGAAAAACCCAACAATCATATGACCCCCTATGAGCAAGCACTTTGGCAACAGTGGGAAGGAAATTTCTAGATCACAACACCATCAGCCCCTGTGTTGATCTTAAATTCTACTGGGATGGAATCTACATTTAGTTGCACAGTCCATGCTTCATTTCTCTCATTCACATCAAACACCAAACCCACAAAATATGAGGTCTGCCCACCCTTCTCAGTCTCAGTGGCCTCATTCACTGACCTGCTTTTACGACACACTGTGGCTCAGGGTCCCATTTTGAGACAATTGTCATATGAAGCTTTCACTTCAGGGCACTTCAGGGCACTTCAGGGCACTTCAGGGCGATCAAAACCGGTTCTGAAGCAGGTGAAAACCTGGCCAGCAGGAGCCATCTCTGCTCTTCAGGACTGCTTCGAGAGCACTGACTGGAACATGTTTAGGGAGGCTGCAACTTACGGCGACTTCACTGACTTGGAGGAGTACACGTCATCAGTGTCCAGCTACATCAACAAGTGCACCGATGACGTCACTGTCTCCAAGACCATCATCTCACGACCCAACCAGAAACCGTGGATTACTGCCCCCCTCACTGGATCCACTTCAATTTGCATACCGCCATAACCGCTCAACGGACGACGCCATCTCCACTGCACTCCATCTTGCCCTGACACACTTGGACAAGAAGGACTCACACGTCCGAATGCTGTACATAGATTTCAGCTCAGCATTCAACACGATCATCCCCCAACAACTGATCGGAAAGCTGAGCCTGTTGGGCCTGAACACCTCCCTCTGCAACTGGATCCTGGACTTTCTGACCGGAAGGCCTCAGTCAGTACGGATCGGGAACTGCACCTCCAGCACCACCACACTGAGCACTGGGGCCCCACAAGGCTGTGTGCTCAGTCCTCTGCTGTTCACACTGCTGACTCATGACTGTGTAGCAACACACAGTTCAAATCACATCATTAAGTTCGCTGATGACACGACCGTGGTGGGTCTCATTAGCAAGAATGACGAGTCAGCGTACAGAGAGGAAGTGCAGATTGCACATTTGCACGTGCACTTTGTTGTTTCCTGTCTGATAACAAAAAAAAAAGTCTTCCTTAGATAGTTAGAGTAGTTTTTTTTTTTTGTTAATTTATGTTGTAATTTATGTTAGGTCAGTCTGTCTTGTCTCTGCTAGCCAGCTAACTAGGCCTCTTAGTTAGCTAGTTTAGTGTTTTCTGTTAATTTATGTTGTAAATTTATGTTGCATGTAGCACCTTGGTTCCTGGAGGAACGTTGTTTCGCCTCACTGTGTACTGTTAAACTGTATATGGTTGAAGTGACAATAAAGCCAACTTGACTTGACTTGACTTTTCATCTCTGGTTTGCTTTGTCTTGCCACATTTGTTTTCACTTGGTTGCCATGGCTTCCAGTTTGTGTTTTTCCATTTAAATCTAGAACTTGCAAGTTCACCTTTACTGGGAACTCCTCTGATTGTCTAATGGTCTGTATTCTATGTGCCAAGTTGAGGTTCTTCATCAGCTGAATCTTTTCACCTTTTCACATTGCTCTGATAGTTTGTACAGGATTGTAAACAGTAGTTTGTGGTAGAGATGGCACGATACCACTTTTTTATGTCCGATACCGATACCGATATCATAAATTTGGATATCTGCCGATACCGATATTCGCAGTATTTGCACTTTAACTTTTAAGCTAATATTAGTTCTGATAACTTTATTAATATCAATTGTAAAGTTAACTTTCAGTACAATTTCATTCCTATACAGATATATTAGTGTTTAATTTAATTACTCACCCTTATGCACTGTCTTTATTTTCTTGCATAGATTCTGCATATTGTTCCATACTCAAGTTATATAAAACAACAACTACAACGTAAAGCTATTCTGTTATATTATCCATGTATGCCAAAAAATTAAAAATTGGTCAATGGATCTAGCATTTCTCAGCAATACTGATCAATCTAATATAACTGAAACACATAACCATAGCCTCTCTCTATTCTAGGCTCTATTTATAATAGATGTACTTAGCCGTAATATATATAAGCAAACACATACAAGCTAACATAATCTGGGTTCCAACTCCCAGTCTGATTACAAGCACAACAACGACAATAAACTAAATAAATGAAAAAATAGGGAAACACACCACCCTCACGCGTCCCCTACATGATGCCTTAATCGGAAACGATCAAGTTCTCAACCTTAACTTTGGCAGGTGCACGTGTGCAAAGTAAGCAAGATTGCATCCAGAAGATGTACAATTATATTTTCAAAGAAATTTTAAATAGATTCAACATCTTTCTTCAACAAAATTGCAGCTGCACAGATGGTACCTTCCCAAAGTAAAAGAGTACTATAGCTTACTAGGGTATATATATTAGACTTAATAGTCACTATATACAGTAATTGACTTCTATTCATTTTCATCAAATTAAAACTTTGGGTGTCAGATAATTATTTATTAAAAGCTAGACATTTTAAATGAGAATAAGAAAGAAAAGTATGTCTTTGTGCCCCCTTTTCCCAGTTAATGCCCTATCGGCCCCCCTGGCTAAACTTTGCTAGATCCGCCCCTGCACAGTTACCAGCCGTCAGCTACGTAGAAAAAGATCCTGGTGTAGAAAGTAATATTAAATAAATTCTAACAACAGCTTATCAAGCTTAAACGTGCTGCTGTTGTTCAGCCGCTGGTTTGCTCTTTCTGGTGCGAAGTGGGCCAAAAACAAAGACGGACTCGCGACAGAAAAGCTGATCAGCTGATCATTTAAGCAGTTTCACGATTGAAGTACCAGCCGGAGAGCGAGAGGCAGTCGCTCGTTAAGCTTAGCGTGGGAATGCTTTACAAACATTCACGAGATGGACTTACAACGCTTGCTTTACTTCTCTCGGGGATAACTTTGTCGGGATGAAATGCTAGCGGAGATGAAATGCCAGGTTGCTAGCGAAGCTCCACATGCTATCCAGACCACCGACAGGTCCCGCATGCCACAGCTGCTCTATCACGTGATGCACACTGCTCCAACTGCTAACGTTCTGCGGTGAGTTACGGCGTGTTGCAAGTTTTGTGAGGTGCTTTCGTGATATTTAATGGATCGGATTACATTTTTTATTTTTCTCCGATATCCGATCCAGTCATTTAGGTCAGTATCGGACCGATACCGATACGTAATATCGGATCGGTCCATCTCTAGTTTGCACACATTGGATCTGATAATTAAAAAACCTAAGCATTACATTTTGAAGAGAAACTAATTTTTTTTTTTTTAAAAAGGTACAATGGGTTCAATTTATAGCTTAATAAAGCCACTATTGCAAGGAATAAAACACATATAATAATATTCAGAAAATCCAAAATGTAATTTCCCTAATGAAGACACAGGGTCTCTGGAGAAGAGAGTGATTTCTGGATTGGCTTGACAGCCTCAAGCTGTCATTTGAGCCATTACAGTTTTTGGGTACTTCATCCCCCAAAGGTTCCCAAACGGTCAGCACTGCTGCTTTGTACACCAGCCAGCTGTACGTGAATCCTCTCCAACAACATTCATAATTACGTTACTGTATAGTACTATTTTCAGTGGAGGACCCAGTTGGTTTGATGTATTTTTTCATTTCAGCTGCATGACAGTTTGATGTTGTGCTGACTGCACAGCTCCGTTAATCTCGTTTTCTTCTTTCACTGTTGGTGAAACTGCATTTTCTTTTCCTTTAATCCTCCATAGCTGCCTCAAATCAAAAATGACAAATTGGCAAGACAGCATATGCTGCTTTTCAACATATGTTTTCTCATGAGTAGCAGTTCAAATCACCCATTAAAAAAACTGATGGTTCAAAAGTACCTGTACGCTTAGTACTGTATTTATTCTTATTGTATTCTAATTTTTGCGTCATAACTTTTGCACTGTCCACTTCCTGCTGTGACAAAACAAATTTCCCACGTGTGGGACTAATAAAGGTTATCTTATCTTATCTTATCTTATCTTTCCTCTTTCTGGCGCAATGTGGGCGATAAACAAATGAGAGAGAAAAGCCGATCAGCTGATCATTGATCAGTTTCATGATTGAAGTAGAAACAGGAGAGGAGGGGGAGAGAATGAGAGAAGAAGAGGCAGCTGTGCAGCGTAACGACAGAATAACTCCAGCTTTGTGTCTTTTTCCATTCTAGCTAAAGTTCGGGACAAACTGCGTCTCTTCTCAGCTCAATACGAAACGTGTAATATTTTCTCTGAATGAGGGACCATTCCATTTTTTTAAGGAGCCGTTGGCAACTCTACTAACTAACCTTATGAATAAAATAAAGTTCACTATCAGTAACATCATAGCACCCACCCACCTAAAAACTCCATCAAGCTGGCTAGAACGCAGTACGAGTTATTGCAACTGACGGTAAAAAGTCAGCACAACGAAAATAAACTACACCTAAACTTAGTTTATATCTGACCCAGATAGACTGCAGGTCATAATCGTACATTTGATTGAATTTTATTGTTTTACCTTTGGGGTGGCACCTGGGGTGGCCAGTCTGGTTGGGGGGGTGGCCTGTGCCCCCCCAGGCCACCCCGCTGGACACGCCATTGCCAGATGACTCTGCTGGTTTGACGGGTTTGTTGTGGGGAGGTCTACAAATTCATACTGGCACTTGATTTTGACTGACGTCCACAGACAACCTCACACATGTACGAGTTGCACAAAGACACTGTATGAAAGAAACACAATAGATGCACATGTGCATCACATATGATGCACATGTCTACTCCACATAGAATGATTCAAAATATTTTTTCCACTTAACCCTTAAGTGCTCACCTCTTCAGAAATCCTTTTTGAAAATTAACTTGTATTTCACTCTGATGTGGATCAAATTTTTCATTTTTACCCTTGTAATATGCATGAATATGATATTTATACATCCATTGTCTTTTGTTTGTCCTTATCAGGGTTGGGGTTTGGGGGGTGGGGTGCTGTGTTGGTCCAGTTACTTGAAAAAAGTAATAGTAACTAATTACTGATTACTTATTTTCAAAAGTAATCACGTTACTTTACTGATTACTTATTTTCAAAAGTAATTAATTACTTAGTTATTTTTTAAAAACACCATTTACAACCTGAAAAGGTAATAAAGCGATAGATCTTTCAGCCCAATTCTATTTTTTCTGCACATTCCAGCACATAAAATAAAATATTATTTTGTATGGTGTCATTGAGGTGGTGATATAACCTACTGCAGCACGGTGGCACGGTGGTTAGCACTGTTGCCGCACAGGAAGAAGGTCCTGAGTTCAATTCCAACATCAGGCCGGGGTCTTTCTGTGTGGGGTTTGCATGTTCTCCCCTTGTTTGCGTGGGTTCCCTCCGGGTACTCCGGCTTCCTCCCACCGTCCAAAGACATGCAGCTTGTGGGAATAGGTTAATTGGATAATCCAAATTGCCACTAGGTGTGAATGTGCGAGTGAATGTGAGTGCGAATGGTTGTCTGTCCCTGTGTGTTGGCCCTGCGACAGACTGGCGACCTGTCCAGGGTGTACCCCGCCTCTCGCCCTATGATAGCTGGGATAGGTTCCAGTGCCCCCCGCGACCCTGAAAAGGATAAGCGGAAGTGAATGGATGGATGGACTCAGTCTTTCAAATAAATGCAAGTGAGACACAGCAGAAAATATCGAAGACTCTCTAGTCTCTAGTTGCTCTATTTTCACCTGTATAGCAGGTGGAGTTTTGCCCTGATGCAGGTGTGCCGCAGCGGTCAGTGGAAGAATCAGCGAGTTTCTCTGTGAATTTCATGTTCTGTCGTAGCGCACTCGGTGTTTGCTCGGAAGTTAAGGAATTTTTTTCGCTGTAAAAAGAAGTTTTCTTCCCACGCAGTGAACAGCGGACACTAATGGTTTCGTCACTTTTTACAGAATCAAACTCAAAGCAAGGTCAGTACTTCCATGCTGTAAATGCTGCACCTCATACTCACTCCTGCACTCGATTTATTATCGAGTTGTTGTTGATCTGCACACAGCTGTTGCCACGAACGTCACACTCGCTTACGTCATTGTCATGAGACACTCCCACAAAAAAATCACGGTTTTAGTAACGCGTGCTTACGGGAAAGTAACAGTAATCTAATTACCCTTTTTGCAGTAGTAATCCCTTACATTACTCGTTACTTGAAAAAAGTAATCAGATTACCCATCCATGGTGGGGGGCAGGAGCATGTCCTAGCTACCAGAGGGAGGGTACACCCTGGACAGATCAACTGTCTGTCGCAGGACTCAGACATGTCACTGTCAACTGTCAATTCTTTGGATTATTAAGATCATTTAGGTTGAAGTTCACGCAGGGAGAATGTGCTTTCATGTCCGTCTGTTCCCTGTCCTGTTGCCTAGCGTACATGTCCTTGCCCTGGTCTCAGTCTGCGTGTCATGTTCTCTTTTATTTTAATAGTCTCTCGTCCAGTGTTCAGTGTGTTTAGTTTTAGCAACCCCTGTCTCATTATGTCTAATTTGTTCCTGCTGTGTTCTCATGTGTTTCTACTCCCGCTGACTTTTGCTTGCTTTTGTGCCGCCTAAAATAAATAGCTCAGTTTTGTTAAGTCTAGTCATGCCTCCAACGTCTGCTTTTGGGTCCTCATCCTCGCTCCACACAATCTGTCGCTGCAGGCAGGCAAACTACATGTGCATGTAAAAATTTGTGTTATTTTGCCAGTTCACAAAATAAATAAATAAATAAATAAATCAAATAAACTCTGATACTGAGACCACAAAAAATTAATAAATGTATGTTGAAATCATCCCAGGTAGGGTAAGACAGCGGAAATACAGACTTTGATTGCGTTATTTAATGCATTTATTTTCAGGCTAAACATCCATCCATCCACTGCCGGTTATCCAATTCAGGAACATGGGGGTGCTGGAGCTCATGCCAGTACATGTTCAATATCCAATATGTTAAGAAGATATTCTGTTTTCTCACCTGCAATAGATATATTATATTCTAAAAGAAACACTGTTTCTCCTCTTTCTCTTGTTATTTTCATGAACAGGCTACAACACGATTTATCTGTTTGACACTTTTAATTTATGTCAGTGATTCATCCAGTTGCATGCCTTTTGCATTATTAAAATGAAGCTTATCCGTAAGTTCAGTAAGAAAGATCAGAAATCACTCATTTGCCTGCTTTCACAGGTTTTAGCTCCTTTACATTTTCCCACGCTGTCAATCTCAATATTGACATCATTAGTCTTGTTCAATCATCTTCTTTGAGCCAGTCAGCTTTCACTCTATAAAACTGTG
Source organism: Haplochromis burtoni (assembly GCF_018398535.1). NCBI lineage: Eukaryota > Metazoa > Chordata > Actinopteri > Cichliformes > Cichlidae > Haplochromis > Haplochromis burtoni. Next base: position 109,544 of record NW_024583091.1, on the reverse strand, counting down.
CTGTCAGGCATTCTCCCTTCCAGACTCTCATCCGTCTCCTCCCCATCTCCACCTCACCCAAGTCACTCAGAGCTGCATCCAAGCTTCAGTCTTTATCTTCACCACCACCAGCATCTAATTTCTGGGGTGTACTTATCCTAAATACTATCACCACTGGGATTCTGTTCTGCCATGATAGGTCATCAGTGTCTAATCTAATACATTAATCAATTTCTCTATTGTTATACATCATGCTAAATTGTTCCAAATGGTTACTGAAATATATCATACATATTAGTATTGATCTCAGAAACGACTGGTCATCTTTATTTAACAGTAACTGTATGTAGACAGAGCAATGGCATCACAACTAGATTCATATGTGGCATTCTTTTGAATTCATTAGAATGACTTGAGCTCACAGGTAGTATTTAAGTTACGTGTTTGCATAATATACTTGTTTATAATATAGCCTAGCTGTGAATAAATTTACTCTTAAGTTGTGATTTTATTTTACACAGTATTAAAACCACTGAAATCAGAAACATTGATTATTTAGTTACAAGGCAGTGTTCAGCTAGGAAGGCTCAAGTTTTGAAATTCATGCAGATGTTTTGCTGACCCTTGCCATCCACCTAAACACTGTTGCAGATCAAACCCACTCCTCATGGCAAAACTAATCCTGGATAGCAGCAAAGTCCACCAGGAGGACAATTTGTCCATCCATTCTGGAAACACTTAGGAAGAACAGCATATGAATAATGCCACAACCCACAGAGACCCAACTTGGAAACCAGACCCCCAGAGGTCCAATCTATGCCCTGATAGGTCAGAGTTGTTTTCATGTCTCAAGGTGTGAAATACTTAATTCAACTGGTTGTTATAAGTTCAGTGCATCTATGATTCACACCTATGACTCTTTCCCATAGTAGAAGATTTAATACATTTTTGTTTGTTTGTTTGTTTTGCTTTGTTTAAACTCAAAGCCTTTTCAATGTTATTATTTTGAGCCACAGGGTTGCTGGTTTAAAGAGTTCTGTGAAGAAGAGCCAACTATGTAAATTCCACTGAAGCCCCAGGGGAATATTGTTTATCTAACACAGCACACACTGATGTGTGCAACTTCTCTAGGGACATGGTTCTTCTTCTTTTTTAAAGGTATGATAGTAACTGAGAAGAATAATGGCAGCTGGCAGAACTGAAATACAGTTGTGTGTTGCTACACATAAAAATAAATCTGAGAAGTTGGTTTAATTTCACTTTAGAGAAGAAATGAAATTGAAAATAATAAATAGTGATGTGCACAGGTTTGTAGCTTGAACCTATTCGCTGGAACGTTGAAGACAATATAATTACACAGCAAGCAAGACACGAAGTAGGCAAAGTTCTTCTTGTTACTCATGCATGAGGGAGACCTGCCTGGAGCCAAGTGTCGTTCCACCACTTGACCTCCGTCAGACTCTCAGCCAGGTTCCCCATAGCACTCCTTTTATTGTGGTTACATGAATATGCATAGGGTCATTAACATATAACATCTTACATAGGTATACATGTGAACAAAGAATACTGTGTGTGTGTGTGTGTGTGTGTGTGTGTGTGTTGTGTGTGTGGTGTGTGTGTGTGTGTGTGTGTGTCAGAGTGTGACCCCATAAATGACTTCCCTAAACCTGCTGGTCTGGAAGTCCAACAGTTCATCTAAACAAAAGGCACTTAGCCTAAAACAGATATAGCCACGTTATCCTGCCATAAAACAATAAAACAAGGTACGACCTCTTCCATGCTCCCAGGATGTAGCCTTTGCAGCCTGTTAAAGATCACACATCCTATCACTACACAATGATTATACACTCTAAGCATATATGGTTAAATATTTCTAAGCATAAATGACAATCAACAATACAAAACCTAACATTATCTTTTACATGACTGGTTCCAGATCAGAATAAGATAAGAATAGTAATTAATGCTTTCATGTGCTGCAAAAGTTTATTCATGAATTGTAAAACTTCTAATTTATCACATTATTTTTTAAATTATTCATTTAATTATTTTAATTTATTTAATTTATTCTATGTCTTCAGGAGAAAAGTTTATCACTGAAAACTATGAACAGCTTATGATTAATTGCCTTCAAGTGAAAGTCTGGAGTTTTTTTTCACTTATCTATTTAATTTTTTTGTGGTGTACAGGTTGCATTACTGGGGGCATTGTGAATACTTAGATTCACTGTGCTGGACCTCTTACCTGAATTGTGGTATTGAGGCTTTCTGGAGCTAATACAATTATTTGACAAATAAAGTGGGTTTTTGTGGAATTAATTGTACTAACAGCACATCCAACAAGTTCATACTATTTTTTTAAATTATTTTAAAATGGCTATAATTCCTACACAATTAATGCAAGTTAATGCAAGTTGAAAAATGTTGCACCTCTATAACAACTTATGTTTGGTAGGTTTCCTGTAAAATCAACTGTAGTTGTGTACAAAAAAAAGTGTCATTGTCCAAATAGTTGAACCTCACTTTACATGTATATACTGGGAAATGTATTGATTTTTTCTTTAAAGCCTGTTGCCACGTGAAGTTATAATTAATGGTTAAAAATGTCACAAACAAGAAACTTTTTAAATAAGTGTGTATGAATAATTTAAAAGTATCAAAGTAAACTATTAACATCACTATTTTAATTATTCTTATCATGCTACTGTTAATGTATTCTCCCTGTTATTTTTAAATAGTAGATTTTAAGTCTTCTAAAATATATAATTACAGACTATTTGGGGCAGGTTTTTTACTACCATCGAATTATATTATTCAGACAATGAATTGATTGATATATGACACGGTTAAAAAAACAGTGGTGTATTGTTATTAGTGGTGTAAACAGCTGATTAAACTTAGCATATTCAGCCAATTTCATATACATAATATTCTGGAAATGTTGGTTGAGGACCTGTTGAACTTGTCTGTTTTATTAAACCAAAGTCAAGCAACTGACAAGCTCAAGCCATTGCTAACAGATTGTGGACATGCCCTCAAAATGCTGGCTCCCTATGGAGTTCATTGCAATCATAGCTGAGTTAAATCTGCTTCCAGAGACAATAGCCAGCTGTGAAGGGCAGCAATGTGAAGGCACTTTATAACACTGAGATGATAGAGGTCACATTCACTATGGTACAGTTTGATGTCTACTTCTGGAAATATTGACTTGTGTCGTAAGTGTTTTATATTTGAATTGTATGAGGATATTTCTGCAATATAATCCAGAGTCAGCACAATATTTTCATGGTCTGTAGCTAGATGAATGGGACTTTAATAAAACATGAAGAGCTGTTTATTGTTCTCATTTCTTATTTAATTTAATTTTTTTATATATAATTTTATAAACAACACTATAAAAGTAAGCTGGGCCTGCCTCAGCTGCTTCTGGCTTGCTCTGATAAAACCTCCTTCTGAAAGCAACTTGATCTGCACTTACATCTACAGTGTTGCTAGTCACAGAGAGTTGACCTTGTTGACCCAAGGAGTCTTATCTTCCCAGGCAAAGTGAGCTATTCTCTCCTTCTATCATTTTCATTATTAGCAGGGCCCATGGTGTAAATTGTGCTTTGCATAGCTGATGAAGGTCAGACAGAATGTGAATGATGTTGATCAGCCCGGGGTGAGCTGCAGGAAAACACAGAGGAAAGGGAGATGGCGATTACTTGGATGAGGTTTCTGGCACAAAGAGTCTTTAAAATGAATTGTCAAATAAATTGGGCCTGTGGTTAATCTTATACTTTTTTAATCTAAAAAGTTGTAAAGGAAGGAGATCAGTGTAAGAAATCAAATCCACGATGTGGTTATCAATGAGCTAAGGAAGGGAATTTATATTAAAAACAGCATAGCAGAGTAGCATATAAGGACCCTTAAAGTACTTATTTCATTCAACCTGTACTGACACCAGCCTCGGTTTGACTTCTCTTTTGATAGATATGCTCCTCTATAGCAGTGCAAAGGAGCTGAGAGCAAGGGGAAGATCAAACGGTCTTTACCAGAAATAAAGACAGTTTTGAATGTTAGATTTCAAGGGTTATCTCGGGGGGTGGGGGAGGGGTCATAAAATCTAAAAGTCTCGTTTTAGATTTCACTAGAAATAAGTTAGGTGCTTTAGTCTTTAGTGCTCCAATTCTCCAAGGTCATTGGAGCCGTGACTAGTAGAAAAGGATACACTTAGTTCTTAGGGCTACAATATAATCAAAACCAAAAGCTGCAAATGACTTTATTTCATATACATTTTCTCTTTTGTAGGAGCAATCGTCAATAAAGAAATGTGGTATATCCATGTTGTTTGTATAAAAAATTTACATATTTTTTTTTAAAAAAGAAAAAAAGCATTATTTCATTCCTAGTTCCATGCATGGCTCTGGAGTCAGCAGGTTCACAATTACTTTCTTCCACAAGATTCTCTCTTTCAGGAAATACACTCAGAAGGGAGCCAACTTCACTAATGGAGTTAGATCAACTGAACATCTTCCACCATCTTAAGCAGCAGCAGGAAGATAAGATGATTGGAAACAGGTGAGCTCATTACCTCCAGGCGTGCAAAGTCAAAGGGCAGGAACCCAGGAGAAGACCCTGCTGGTAAAAGTGCTGTCAACTTTCACGGTTCATTCATTTATTCTTCTTTAAATATTTCAGAATGACCCCTATTGCTCTGAGTTTCTTTAAAAATTTAATATCTAAAAAAAATGTGTGAAACTGGTCTTCTAATAAGAAGAAAAGTGTCTGCTAAAACACTGTAAAGCTGTTTTCAAGTATGAAATGCATGAAAAAGGTCAAGATGGATTACCATGGCAATTTAAGATTTTAATCCCAGAGACTAGTTTATTTCATAAGGAAAGCAGGTGCAACTATAGCACTGTCCATTCACAAAATGAATTTATCTTCCAGACTTGCGAAGCCGCCATCCGGTAAAGTCCTAAAAGTGAAACGCTTGAATTCTGTAAAGATTCGGAGCAACTGTACGAGTGCAGCTTGTCAGAATATAAATTACTTTAATCATTAAAGATTAGAAACGATGCTTGGGTGTGGGGTGGCTGTAGCTCAGGTGGCAGAGCAGGTCAGCCACTAATCAGAAGGTCGGTGGTTCGATCCCAGGGTGCCTCCTGGCTTCATGCCAAACATCCTTGGGCAAGATACTAACCCCATGTGTGCCTACTGGTGGTGGTCAGAGGGCCCGGTGGCGCCAGTGTCCGGCAGCCTCGCCTCTGTCAGTGCGCCCCAGGGCAGCTGTGGCTACAATGTAGCTTGCCATCGCCAGTGACTGAATGTAGTGTAAAGAGCTTTGTGGTCCTTAGGGACTAGAAAAGTGCTATACAAATGCAGGCCATTTACCATTTAAGATGCCTGAGAGGTTATTGTTTTTTTAACTTTCACATTCCTCAAAGCCCTCTGTAGACATAACAGTGGGTTCTGACTGTCATTGTTTCTTACATAGTGTAGATATCACAGGTACTTCTGGGATGAGATGTACTTCATATTACAGATGTGTCACGTCTTCCATGATATTACTTCATCGTCCTTTACATTATCGTCTCTGAAAAGGACATCATGTTCCTAGGCTTTGCTTGTTTTGAAATTGGTATCATTATCCACAATTTGTAAACCTGAGTTGTGATTCTGTTTGTAAATACCTGACGATTTTTGAATTTAAGTGACTTGGTTTTTTAAAAATAAAGAAAGACTTTGAGCTGCCCATGCACGTCTTTTCAAAGTATTCAACCGTGTCATCACCCTTCTATATTATTCTGTAGAGGAATACATGATGTTCCCAGTCTCCTGCACACACATTTCTTTGCATTTCTCTCTCTTTTTTCTTTCTTTTGAAGAGAACTGTGCATGTCAGTGGTGTGGTCAGTTGCACTGAAAAGGAAATAACTAGGATGTTACCACAATTTGGAACAACTTATCTTCTGTACAAAGTAAGCACTCTGCTTCACTGACTTATCAGTCATTGCCTTTCCTTGCAATACACTCATTGTAATAATTTCTTACTGATCTTCTAAAAAAAAATTACTGTAATAGTCAGATTCAAGCAGTGGAATCAAATGAGGAAACAATATAAATAATGTTGCCAAAATCCAGAATACTTAAGATAAAAACCTTTTTGAGCTAGAAGCACACTTGCATGGTGTGACTATAGTTATTCCTCATCACACAGTTCGAAATGGGAACAGTTAGTGTGAAATAAGAAATGTAAATATTAATATATGTAATATATTTCATACCTTCTTTGGTCAGTAGCAACCTGTTGGCTTTAAATATATTATTTCTACACAGTGGACCAGCTTGTCTACTACATGCTTTGCCATGGTACTGGGTTGAGTTTGTTCAGTTCTAATGAGCTTGAAAGTCAATGTTTGTTATGACGACCTTATAGCCTGAAACTTTTAGGCAAGATTTCTTGTAATTTCTTCAAGTAGTTTTGGGGAATTGTTTTCAGTCCGAAGAACATTCAAAAGGATGTTTTTTTATTTTTTTTATTTTATCTAATCTTTATTTACCCAGGTTAGTCCCTTTGAGATCAAAGATCTCTTTTACAAGAGGAACCTGACCAAAACGGTGGCAAGATGCATAGAAACAAATATCAGATTCATTTAACAGCATTAAAACTTAATCATACATCATTGCTCACTGTAATGATGTTAGCTGCCTTTTGTTCTATTCTCTGTCAAAATAATCCCACACTGCCTCAATAATGCTGAGTTTTGGGCTCTGAGGAGGCCAATCCATGATCCATAGTGTGTCATTGTGCTTTTTTCTACTTAGGAAAGCTTTTACTGCATTTGCAGTGTGTTTGGGATCATTGTCATGCTGGAAAATAAAGCTGCAGCCAAGGAGACACTTTCCAAGTAGATTAAAATCTGATGGTACTTTTCTGTGTCTATAAATCATTCAATTTTGACAATCATCACTTAACAACTGGCTGAAATGTAGACTAAAGAAATAGAAACAAATTCTGTGTTTCTTGTGATAGGCTGCTAGCAACAAAACCTAAAGATACAGCTTAAAATTGCTTGGTTAAGTGCTTTCTTATACTTTAAGGTCAGTAGTAGTAGTCAGTGTCAAATGGAATAACAAGCAAAAACATTTTTCTGAAAATGGTCGGCTACAAGGTCTGGATTAAAAATGAGTGAAAAAGTAGCCAGTGTTCGAAAAGAAAAGAACGTCTAGCTCCTTGGAAGTAAAATATAAACTGACGAGAGGTAGCTCAAGACTATTGCACAGTACATTATACCTAGACATTTATAACTTCATGACAGACATTTTCCACACTTTGCAACAAACCTGTTTCTTAAGGCAGCTGAATTGGGCTTGATGTGAAGACTTACTACGGCTAATTCAGTGAGAGGTAACAGGAGGGGTCCCTTCCCTGATCCTCAAGTAGTTCATGCATTGTTCTGAAACACTTTTTCTGAGTACCTACAAGAAAATGCTGTTGAGCAGTCACATATTCAGTGAAGCTATTCTTTGTTGTTGGTTTTGCCAGCGTGCCAGCTATCTGACAAGCTATTCTGTTTCAGCTCTTTCATCTTAGAGATTTCATACTGACAGAAAAAAAGCACAAACTGTCTGCCTGTTATCACACAGGAAGGTTCCAAATACGGACTTCACTTCCTCCCTGGATGTTGCCTTGAAAGGGTGAATGTCATGAATTTTTACCAACTAGTGGATTAATGTTGTCATTATAAAAGGAGGAGTGTTTTGTTCCACTGAGGAGAAGAAAATCTTTAGGCAGTGACTTGAATACATGTAAATCACACCACAGGATAATATTCACAAGCTGTGCATATGTCTCAAAAAGGACTAACCACAAAACCTCAGCACTATTGGGATTAATTAGTAATGTTCTTGATTGTGGGCTGTAGTTTTAGAATCAGAATTTGGGTGAAATATGTGATATTTCTGCTGCTGACAGTCACAGAAATGAAAACTGCTTTAGCTTCATTGCCATAACTGCCTATACATACAGGCTGCTTCACAAAATGTATGTGTTCTACAATAGGTTGATTTGATTTAATTTAACTTGAGCAGTCCAGCATTACAAAATGACCACGTATAACTACTGCACTTTTGGCATGAAATATGCTTTAGTGTTTCTTTAGTGTGTCTGAGAGAGACCATTACATATTTATAGGATTTGGCTTGACAGCAGGGTGTGCGGGCATTTGCAGAATGCAGCAGAAACTAAAGAGAACTTGCAAGATAAAAATAAGACATTGCAGCACAAGTAAGACTCATCTCAGGATATACTGTGAACCCCTGCTGTACATGAATCCTCACATCGCAGAAGTACAAACCTTCTTTGACTTGAACCCCACACTATAAGTTCCTACTTTGTGCTCCCTACACCATAGTGCAGAAAGGTAGCAAACAGTTTATTTTATTACATATTTTATTCTCAATCAAAATGTGCACTGATATCAGTCTAATCTTTATATGTTTAAATAGATTTCCTCTACATGCCTGTGAGTCAGGTTTAATAATTTCATTCAGTTACAGAAAAAAGACACCCTGCCTTCCTCCAACACACTCTGCTTGCCTGTAAAAGGATCAAAGATCTTCTCAGGTTTTCATCCTGTCAGCTATTTGTCCCCAAGCTTTACAGAAAATGACAAGAAGAGTCCATTCAGTGACAATAAAAACATGTTTTCCCCTCAAGGTGCCATGAAATTGACCCCATGTCAAAAAAAAAAAATGCTGTTTGAATATTAAAATATTGTTGTAAAATATTGAATCACTTGCATGGTGTGCGTCACAATGAAATGACAAATATTCTTCTTTTTTTCATTTCTAAATAAAAATATTTGATGAAATTTTAAGTGTCCCAATGTACCTACACCGGTTGAGTTTCGGAAGCCAATAGAATTTAACAGGATGTGTGGAGAGAAGCTATGAATTGCTTATTGGTGGATAAAGCTGGATAACGACACAGTTAAAAAGAGATGCTTAAAGGTAATCCTATTTTGAAAGTCCAAAACATTCACAGGCTGTAAATTGAGCCAACAAGACTAAGATAAGATAAGATAACCTTTATTAGTCCCACACGTGGGAAATTTGTTTTGTCACAGCAGGAAGTGGACAGTGCAAAAGTTATATAGCAAAAATTAGAATACAATACAAATAATATACAGTACACAACTGTAAGGAATAGAATAGAATAGAATAAAATAAGATACTATATACAGTAGAATACAATAGGATAAAAATAGAATACAAATTCTATATACAACTGAGTAAAAATACAACTTTGTCAGAAAAGATTATTGCACTTAGTGTTATTGCACATGTGTGGGTTTGTGTGTGTTTGATCAGCTGCAAAAGTCTTTGTTGTACAGTCTGACAGCAGTGGGGAGGAAAGACCTGCAAAATCTCTCTGTCCCACATCGTGGGTGCCGCAGCCACTGAAGGAGCTGCTCAGTGCTGTCAGCACTGCAACATGAGTAAAAAAGCAAAATGTTTTAATCACTGCAAAATCGTCAAAATAAAGGGGAACACTGACATTTTAGCACATTCTTTTTTGTGCATTACTTATTCTAAAAATTCATACAATTCATTGTATTGTTATAGCTCTGATACAAGATCATTTATTGTTCTTTGGGTGGAACAGTCCATTATGCTTTTGTTTTCTTTTATTTTATTATGCTACCTTTGGATTACCTGCCCTGTTCCTTTTATGATGCAGCATAAATCTTCTCTTGCATTTTAATCTCAAAGTAATTTTTCTCTTTGGAAAATTACATTTTTTGCACATTTTTACAGTTGCTAACACTTTTCTTTAAACCTTCCACCCACTGAAAACTCTAAACACAAGACTCAATTTTAAAACTACCATCAAAAAAACCCTGACTTTTGTTACAAAACCTTTATCTGTGCTCAAAAGCACACAGTGTTGTCTGACTAAGCACATAACCTGCTGTCCTACTTCCCTCCTCCATACAAGAAAAAGACACAAGGGTAGCTGGAGATCAGACAGCCAAGAAGTAATTTCCTGCTAAAAGGGAATTTAGACTTTTGTGTTTAATTCACGCTGTAGGTACATCATAATAGCAAACCTGTGAAACCCTGCAGTGTAATCTAGCTGTAACCTGACTTGTGAAAAGGAAATGTACAAAGAAATGGAGGGACAAATAGGTTTGCCTCAGAAAAATCAAACAGAAAAAACAAAGAACCCCTCCCCAAAAACAAATAAAAAGTGTCCAAAGATACTTTTTGTATCTGTCATGGCTGACAGTGAAATCTTTTCCCTCCTTATCTTTTCTGACTGTTTTCTGACTGACTTTTTTTTTCAATAGTTATGCAATTGATTAGGGTCAGTGTCACTGCTGGTGAGGGAGTGCAACCTCCAGGATTGCCAGAATGTTTGCTGTGTGTCCCAGCATAGTCTGAAAAGCATGGAGGAGATTCCAGGAGACAGGTAGTTACTCTAGGAGAGTTAGACAGGGCCTTATAAGGTTCTTAGCCCATCAGCAGAGCTGGTATCTGCTCCTCTGTGCAAGGATGGAACAGGATGAGCACTGCCAGAGTGTTACAAAATGACCTCCAGCTGGAGCTAGTGCAACTGTTTCCAACTAAAGAAACAGAAACAGACTTAATGAGGGCCCAGCTTCCTCTAGCAGGCCTTGTGCTCCCTGCCTGGCACCATGGAGCCTAATTGGGATGTGATATAGAATACAAGAACTGGCAGTGTTTTTCACAGATGACGGCAGGTTCACCCTAAGCACATGTGACAGAGGTACAAGGGTCTAGAGAAGCCATGTAGAACTTGATGCTCCCTGTAACATCATTCATCATGGTCAATTTGGTGGCAGGTCAGTGAAGGTCTGGGGAAGCATATCCATGGAGGGGCGCACAGACCTCTACAGACTAGGCAACAGTACCCTGACTACCATTTGGTATCAGCATGAAATCCTTGGACCCGTTATGAGACCCTGCGCTAGTGCAGTGGGTCCTGTGTTCCTGTTGCACGACAATGCCTGGCCTCGTGTTGTGAGAGTTTGCAAGCAGTTCCTGCATGTTCTGGTAAATGATACCATTAACTGGCCCCCATGCTCATCTAACCTAAATTCATTAGTAAAACACATTATCTTTTCATCCATTGCACCTCAGACTGTCCAGGAGCTCAGTGATCCCCTGGTCCACATTTGCCAGGAGCATGCCTCAACATTGTCAGTTTGATGATCTGTAAGACATGATCATAAATGTAAATATACAATACAATTGCTGTGTGTTTTGTTACTTCGAAGGAATCGGTTTTGAGAAGGGAGAGCACATGGATATCTGTCTAAACATTTGAGAAAGACTAGTTCCAATTTTAAAAAAAACAAATCTGTACTTCATCTCTTCATCTAACTGGCTCTGGCCACAAGACTGTCAGTGCCTCAAGCTTGATTCTCATCTACAACACAACATGAGAAGAATGGAAAGATGTCAGAATCCATCCTTGTATAGATGCCGCATCAGTTTGATCACAGGCCTTCTCTGTGCCTTTAATGAGGGGAAGTAATAGAAATAAATTAAAGTGATGTTGTCTTCACTGAGATGAAAAGTGTGCTTTACAAAATTGACATTGGAAAGAAGGCAGCAGATGTTATAACAAATGAACATAAATGCACAAATTCAGATGGAGTTTATGAAAACAACGTCCAGAACTCAGATTCTATGAAGGTAAAAGCCCCTCATATCAGGAAGCTATATGTCTTTAAATTCCTGTTAGAAATGTAAAAACAGAAAATACACTTGGATAATTTAACTGTTACCTGAACTCTTTATACAAAACCTTATTAGACTCTCATTTTGTATCTGATTAGAAATAATAAAGGAACCTTGAGCTTCTGGTTCTATATTCAAGGTTAATGTGGCCTTATGGCATTATTTCTACCAAACCATAACAAATGTTTTTTTTATTCTGCTTTCTTTTCTTCAATATAATCAAGAAGAGGTATCAGAGGGAAACATAAAATACAATGGTGCAGGCTTGTGTGTAATATCTAAATTTCCCGTTGGTCATTTATTCCCTCAGCTTCCATGGCAAAGAGTGTTCAATATTCTCATAGGGCACTAATTTTGTGTTGCACATTTGGTTTTAGTAATGCATCTTTATATCTTATCTCTTTTGGGGAATTTAATTTAATAGGTTATTTTCAATTTGTCTTTCGCTTTCATTTCTCTGGCAGATAATGACTTTTTGCTGTAGTGCGATGGATCCATGTGCCACTAACTTGCGACGCACGCTTGAGACTTCTGACAGCAATTCAATTAGAAGTTGGCGATTATTATTAGTGGAACTTTGTAGCTTAAAGGCCCTTTCAAAGTGGAAATATATTGCTAATAAAATATAATTATCGTTTATGCTGTTTTTTTCCTGCATTGTATGAAAGGTACAAGAATTACACATGCGAGTAAAGCACATTGATTATTTTGGAAGGGTTCCTTGGAGACAGCAGAAAGGGAATTCTTGTTTGCCGAGCCTGTGTGGAAAACATTCATAAGGGAAAAAAGTCACTATGCTGTTATGAGGGTTTTCCATTTGCTATATTTTTGTGAGGGTAAACACATCCCTCAGCAAGAGGCAAAAACTACTTTATTCAATGTCAGCTCAAATATCAATTTTTCAAGCTTAAATCATTTAAATGCTAATTTTATTATTAAACACAACACAGTGCAGCCAGTATTTGAACCCTCTCACTTGCTATAGCCAAATGGAGCAGAGTCTTCTATTTGGGCCTCTTCCTCAAAGTCCTGCAGGAAATATTATGGACTGAGATCAAGACCATATAGTCAGATGGGTCTTGTGAGAAACAGTTGAAAAAAATGTCCTGTTTGTAAAGTGCTCAACAAATGCAAACGGCTCCTCTAATTCTTTTTCTAACTGTTATGTGTAATTCTGTACACATAACAGTTTGCCAGATAAAAATCACAAATCTATAGTGAGTCCAGCTGCTATGACAGAGACAGATCTGCCAAAGCAGCTTCAACAAAATGAGACATGAACTCCACAAAACTTTTGCATTTTGTTAATTGGAGCTGAGGTCTTAGTAGCTCTGCCTTCAAACCCTCCCAATTATGAGCTGGAGACGTCCTGGGTCAGCTTTGTTGCTCCCCAACACCTTGTCACTGGTATGACGCTGGTGTTTCTCCTAGAATCTCCTCCACAAAGAATTTTATGGACTATGGACTTAACTGTGGGAGTCTGACAAGCTTTGAGATCTTGGTCCTTATCAAAGTCTCTAAGGTTTCCCTTTACCCCATCTCGATCTTAGAGTGCAACAATACTACACGTTAATCAAAACATTTATTTTATCTGTGAGTGGCTATAGTGTTTTATCTTAACAAGTCAAGATTAGAGGATTTAGGTAATACTGCTCTCTTTGCTTACATGCTAGAGCTAGATCAGAAGATTATTTCCTCGTGCTTTAAAGCACATGGAGAGGGAAAGGCATGGCCATGACTGCATAAACTGCAGGTGCTGCCATGTGCAGCAGGCTTCAATACCGTCCCACAAACTGAAATTAATCTAATGGACTCAGTGAAAGCAAGCAGTCATTAAGGCAATACTATCAAGGCAGGGGCAACTAATTACCAGAAACATATTCTTAAAGACCCATTCCTCTTAGGAAAGTATGAGAAGGAAAATGCGAACTGACTGTATTTAAAGATACACCACTTGTTTTGGTTAAATTATAGTCTGGCATGTTTTCTGTGTGCCTGCATGTCAGAAATGCATGTTAGCTAAAGCTGTGGATATAAACATGAATAGTTTCTGTCTCTATGTGTTAGCCCTGTTAAACGCTAACATCCTGTCCAGGGTGGACCCCTCTCATTACACTATTTCAGGGATAGGCTCCTTGAAAGCAGGTGGTCCGATTATAGTGGGATGGAAAAACAATAGCATTAGAAATGGAAGCCTACCACACAAATGCTTATTTTTTGATTAGATTATATCAAAATTAGAACCAGAATCAAAAATTCTCACGCTCCACTTTCTACACCCACTGCTTCAACTATATCTACATTGTAAACTGAGGCCGTGTGCCATTTGTTTGGCAATGCAACTGCCAGAAAAGCAAACTTTACTCAGTGCTCTCATTCTGCAGCAATGATAGGATCCAACGTTGGTAGAGCGGAAATTGTTGTGATATTTTCCAGCAAATCCATGGCAAACAGTTTCTGCACTCCGACCAAAGCTGTTACTATGTTTCCAGATAAGACACTGAGCTTCCATCCGTATTGCTTCTTATATAACCTGCTTTTTTTCTATAAAACCTTTTAAAAGTTGAGATCATCTAAAACTAAAGTTTCACACTTTTATACATGGAACAAACAAAAACAAACCTCCAAAGTAATAGTGAGGTTCTGCAGTTATGCAGTCATAATTATCATTGAAACATAATTGAGCTAATTACTAACATTAAAACATGAATGCTAGGAAGATTTTAAAGTATGAAGGCAATGTAGAGGTGCACTCAGTTTCTCTGTTTCTGGACTTCATTTGCTTCTCGATATCTTAAAGCTTTTTTTTTTTTTTAAATATTCCTCATTGTGCTGCTTAAAGAATGCTCTCTGTGACTTTCAGATAAGAAAGCTGGAAATCTACAATGTTATGCTGACTACATTGCAAGGCTATTTTTATATGTACCCTCCCGAAATATTACACCAGCAAAAATAAGCATGCAGCAGACAGAACCATGAAATCAACTGAAAACGGTTTCTGAGTATCTAATGAGTTATCTGGGCACCCCTTTGTGTCTGCAGCTTTTATTTATTTCCTTTCTGAAATCATTATTGCCTTTACATATGAGCTATGAAAGTAAGGCTGGAAAGATGGAAATGAGAGCAGCTTAGTGACATTCAGCAGGAGTCTGGCCACTCAAGAATCAAGTGGGATTCATGCCCAGGTAGAATGCTGTCTCATCAGCCTGCACATTTTGAGTTTATTTGGAAGACGATAGTTTCCCACAGTCCAAATTAATACTGTGCCATGGTAGGAATTTGCTTTTTTGAATGGTTTGTTTATTACTAGAGTGCCTGTACCCTTCCAAATCCAAAATCATTTCCCTATTCGCTGTGCAACTGCTTTGTTTGCAAGAAAATCTCTTTTTAGACAGTTGCAATACGGATGGAAATATTTATGTTTTAGCATCTGCAGTCCAGTACTTGAGCCATGACAAATGTTACCTATCATTACTTGAGCTCTGGCCTATTATCAGACAGGGGACCTGAGACAGCTTATCAGTCCCCATCTCCAGTGAGGTGAGTTGCTATACAACCCTACACCCACAGCTGACTACTTTACCCTTACCTGAATATTGTATATTGTATATTGCATAGCTTTCTTGTTAATTTGTATTGTATTTATTTAAATTTTTACTTTTTAATTATTTTATTTGCATTTTTTAATCACTCTCTTATATTTAAATGTTCATTTGCTATTTCATCTAGGGTTTGAGAGTAACGAAATTTCTATTCTCTGTATGTCCTGTACATGTGGCAGAATTGACAAATAAAGTTGACTTTGACTTTGACTTTTGTCTTATGGTGGTATTGCACTGGACTTATAGTATACTGATAATATTATAATAAACTATTACACTGTTAAAATTTATCATATTTAATTAATATGTTAAAAATGTTAAACAATGTGTTAAAAATGTACAATTAACAACACAAAATGTGAACATTGTAGTCATCAGAAAGGTTGTACTGGATTACATAGATGTATCACAAGAGGCAACTGGTATGGCAGACTATTTCTACTCCAGCTAGTTTGCACAACTGATAAGAAAGGGAAGTATCAGCAGGTAGTCAGATTTCCAAAATCTCATGAAATACCAGGCAAATATCATTACAGCTGCTATTTTATTGTGTGTAGCTTTTTAACCTATAAGGTATTCATACTGACACTGTTTTAACTCATACATTTAGGTTTCTATAATGCAAAATTTACAGAATAATCACACAAAAAGGACATCTATTTTGCTGCAGTTTCAGAAAAAAGTGGTTCACTAAAATATGGGTTAAGCTTCACTCTGTTGTTTGGCTGTATTGGCTGATGATCTCTCCTGAGATACAGACTGTTAAGCACTTTTGCTGTTGTGTAAAGGCTCAACAGGTATTGCTTATTTAGTTTAAACAACTAATGTAAATCTTACATAAGGTTTTGATAGGTTGGCTTGGATTAAATGGATAGTAGCTTTAAGGAGGAAAGTGCTATTAATTACTGATTTGAATCAATAAGTAATTAAAGGTTCACAACAAGTCACATTTAATTTAGATTCTGTGCGTGTGCATTGATTCTTATAGGAATACACCAGCCATTTAGTCCTTCTTCACATAAGAGTCACAAACATTGATTTGAATCAGCTCAATGAATGATGAGATATCCTGATTCTAGTCCCTATGGTTCCAGCTCCAGGAATCCAAGATCCTACATCTTCCAGTGTCTGTCAATAGACCTTTGTTCCTCAGTAAAAACCCTGGTTCTCAAAAGAGTACTAAATCAGTATTCCTCACTCAAGGTGCATGCAGTACCTTCAAAGAGCATCTGAAATCCTCTCTCACAAACCTCTGAAAAAAAACTTTCTGAAACCAACAAACTGAAAAAGTGTCCAAACATATCATTAGTGTGCAACAACTCACATGCTTGGTTATCATTCGTCTCACAAAAGTCCTCCAGAGAAGACAGGTTACACCTGTTCTGAAAGCAGATCAAACACTCCCATGCCTTCTAAACCAGCCTGTAGCTGTGAAATAAAAGGATAACTTTCAACAGCACAAACGGCATGAACTTTAAGAAAATAACAACAGCAATAAAAAGCAAAAAATGCTGTATTTAGTTCCCAGTACTCATATACTATGCCATTTAAAAGTAATAAAAGTGATACAAATAAAATAGCAATGAAAACATGACATTAATAATAAAAAAAGAAGCTCATTTCAAAGCTAAGCAATAATATAGAAAATTCAGTTCAATTCAGTTTTACTTATATAGCACCAAATAGTTGCCTCAAGGCACTTTATATTGAGAGGTAAAGACCCTTACAGGGAAGACAGAGTGAAAACCCCCCAAATCAGATGACCTCCTATAAGCAAGTGCTTTGATGACAGTGGGAAGGAAAAAAACTCCCTTTTCACAGGAAGAAATCTCCAGCACAGCCTGGCTCAGGGAGGGGCAGCCGGTTGAAGCTAACGGGAGCAAAACAGGACAAAGACGCTGTGGAAGAGAGCCCGAGCATCTTTAGCTTTAATCTTTGACTTTGGAACAACATTTCAAACTATCACGTCTCATGAAAGTAATCAGTAAAATCTTAAATCAGCTGGAAGAAAAAGCCTGGATTAATGTGATATGGTGGCATGTGCTAAACTCAGTAACCAGTAAGAACCATACTCTGAATTTTATAACTGTCACTGTCCACTCAACTGCCTCCTTTACTATCACTGGTCATCTAAGGCCTGCCAGGGTAGCTTGTTTTGAAGAAAGGTGTGAGATTTTCATATCTTGAAGACTTTGTCACCTCTGTCAGAGAGAAAGAGAGCGAGGGAGAGATGGTCTCTGAATGCTAAATGTCACTGAAAATCATCGCAGGCGTGCTCTGAATAGTGGATACTGTAGATTATGCTTTGTGGCTCAACATTAAGTGTAAGAAGAAAGTCCACAAATATCTAATGAATAATATGGCTTCAGTTATTTTAAAAATATGATGATAGTATTGCATAAAATTTGCAGATTTGGCACTGATTTTACACCAAATGCAACACTTCCATTTATCCAGGCTTGGGACCAGCACTACAGGAGTCCCCTAGCTGGTGACCTGAGATCTTGTCTCAAACTGGGGATCTTTCACACTAACATGTGTTAACCACCACACCACAGTGGCAAAACAAACAAACAAACAAACAAACAAAAAACAACAACAATGTTTATTAGAGTTTGTAATGTATTACAATAAACTAGAAATCAGGTAACACAAGCTAGGTATATGGTATAATTTCCCACATCCATGAGTAACCAGGGGCAGTTATAATCATCTTGGAGCTGGCCCATTACTTAATCAATCTTTTCAAATTATTATTATGTTATTGATCAGTGTTTTTAAACAGTTTGGGCATTTCTATTATTGGGAATGATGAATCATAACTGTCTTCTGTTTATCAAAATTACAACAGACAGTCTTAAATGAAAATAATGAGATGGAATACTAGTTTCAAATTAAACATTCAATCAATGAACCACTAAATTATAAATGTTATGCAGGAAAACGTATAAAGCAGTTTGATAAAACATTAAAAAGAAATATGATGATGGAGAACAATGACAGACTGTTTTCATATTCAGCTGAGAGCCCAGAACTCAAAATGCAATATGTGTAACAGTGTGGTATCTTGAAAGAGCAAGAATGAACCAATAAAAATGAAAATTAGATTTGATTTAATAAATAATATGCTTCACTTGAGCGTAAAATAAAAATTTATTTATGACCCTGGAAATAGCAGCTGAGAAATCCGCCTCATCTTGAGGGTAGCAGTTATGTTCTTTGAGCTTTGAGTTATGCATGGTCTTTGTCACCAGATGGACTTGCCACACTTCTGATGCCTTAATTACTAGAAAAACTGACTTGAAAATTTGTGCTTTTAATATGTATGAAAGCTACGTTTTATAAAAATAATATGAATAAAATGGTCTGGTAAATGGTCTGTATTTGTATAGTGCTTTACTTGGTCCTAAGGACCCCAAAGCGCTTTACACTATACACAATCATCCACCCATTCACACCCTGGTGATGGCAAGCTACATTGTAGCCACAGCCGCACTGACAGAGGCGAGGCTGCCGGACACTGGCGCCACCGGGCCCTCTGACCACCACCAGTAGGCAACGGGTGAAGTGTCTTGCCCAAGGACACAACGACCGAGACTGTCGGAGCCGGGGCTCGAACCGGCAACCTTCCGATTACAAGATGACCTCCCAACTCTTGAGCCACGATAATAACCATTAACAATAAACACTGAAAAGACCTGACAAAGGAGGGGCAAAGGTCATTTTCCTTCCAAAGTCCTTCCAATTACAAGTCAAGATGATTTACAAAGACAGTGAAATTTTCCAACTCATAATTACAATAACAGAGTATAAGGGCTAGATTAAGAAAAAAGACAGTTTAGAGTGATCTTTTATTATTATTATTATTATTATTGTTCACTTTGACAATAAACTTGAAATACTATTTTAAGATTAAACTCAAAATATAATTTCACCTTAAGGAGTATGTGAGTCATGTGCATTATGCATTACATACTATTTATTTCAACTTTTGTTGTGAAATTTCATATTTACTCTCAAAATGAATAATTGAAAAATTCTTTCTTATATTGGTTTTTTCTTGGTCCTTACAAATAAAATATTTGTATCAAATGTAAATTCTTATACAGGACACTCAAAAGAGAACTTCTTTTAACAATTTAAAAAGTTCGTACAAAGCTTAATGTCTTTAATTTTTTAAAGGGTGAAAAAAAACGTCTGAAAGTAGAAAGCCTTGTTGGTGCTCCCTTGCTTTCTAGTCTTCTCAAATTGCACCCTGCCCCTTCGTGTGAACTTCCTGGTCTCGAACCAACAGGAGTTCTAGCTGCGTGTCACGTGTCCAGCCTCGCTGAACTCTGACGTTGAGTGCGTCTTGTCGAAGTCGGAGCTGAGCAGAGGGGTGAGTTTCTAAAATCTTTACGTTAGCTAACAGTCCAACCTACAGAAAGCATCTGCACATGCTCATCAGTTAAAGTCGTTACTGTGTGTTTGATCGCGCTTGACCAGCTGATGCAAGTAAAGTTTTTGTAGGTTACACACGTTTGAAAAAAATCTGTTATGCAACAATAGGAATCAATGACATTTCTGCAGTTACAGGTTAACGTGTTTGAAAAGCGATTACAGTCCAATGCTACTTTGAATTGTTACATTTTCTGGACTGTATTTAGAGGGTTTTTTTAACCATCCAAATCTACTTAGAAGACAGGAGATTCTAGCAATACCACTCACCTTTGTATCTTTTCTTAATGTTATCTCAGTTTAAAATCAAATAGAATAGAATAGCTCTTAATTGCCATTGTACATGTACAACGGAATTATGGAAATTATGGTTTCTAGTAATACCTGTCTGCACATCCTTAGATACACTGCAAATTCACCATAGTTGTACTGGTGCCACTTTTTCTTCTTTGTCTGAGATGGCCACAGTAACTGAAAATCTGCACTGTTTCTAAGACTAATGAACTGAGAACAGGCACAAGCAGTAAGCAGTGAAGCTTAAAATGTCATTTCTCATTTGAGTCACATTGTGTTTCATTATCTCATGTGAGGATTTACACACAAGTTAATACTTAATGAGCAACAGCAGACTGATAGGTAAGTTAAAGTTTTACAGTTTGCTTTAAGACAATGCAGAAGTGCAAAATGTGGAAATCCTGCACTGAATGGTTGAAATCTTCATTCAAATGCTAAACTGGCCCTATGACAGGTCAGTCCACCAGTGCCCAGCAGCCCACATGGTATGGTGTGCCATTTTGTGGTTATTTAAAAGAAAAACGTTTTTTTTTTTTCCTGGAGGTACCAGAGTGGTGTGAAGTGTTTTTGTTCTATAGCTTCATTTGAAAAGGTACACACCTCATTCGCCTGTGGCAATGGTATTAGCTCAGTAATAAACCCAGTATTTTCAAAAATTTTAAACTTCTCCTGGAAAAATTGATAAAACGTAGGAGTCTCCAGAACTGTTAGGCCCCAGCATCGACTGTTACCACTCACAAGAGAAGGAGTGCCATGTCTTTATGAATTAAATATAAATGAAGAATTCTTTGGCAAGTGCTAACTGGGATTGGATCCATCCTTACAGGCACTGTAGGAACTGTTAATTAGCTCTGCGGGGCCTACAATGCTTAATCCTTGGCCACAAGACTGGTGTGCATCAATTCCCTCTTGTTGGCTTACTTTTCAGGGCCTGCTGCAGAATTTGGCTTCTGCAGGCCTGAATTATAAATCTGGAGGACAAGTGTACATGCCCAGGCTTCGGGATAGTTCGTGGCCTCCATGATTCAGGCAAACAACCAGGTCTGGCTGTCAGGTCTAGTTTGTCAGACCAGGACTGCATAGTTGTTCTGGCAGCTTCTATAGAACCTTAAGCCTTGTTTTTGGCCAGGTTTTGGTTGTGTTTTGTATGAACTGCAACATCACAAGAGCCCGTTTACCGGACTCACCAATGTCTGCTTTTGAACTATAGATGTTGCTATTGAGGATTATTTTATATTATTGTTCTCCTTTTGTTAATACAAAAGGAGAAGTCCAAACAGTAAACACAGCTATTGCAGAGTTTTCCTCAGAACAGTTTAATATTTTCAAGTTGTTAAGCTCTGTGTAAACCCTGGGCATCTCTGAGCTCTGAACTTCTTG
>NW_024583091.1:32709-78192 GCF_018398535.1 Haplochromis burtoni | reverse complement strand
GCGCCAAAACTTCTGAACTGGTGGACAGAACCAAAGAGCGGGGATATAATTGTCCGGTGAATTGGGTGACATTATTGTAAATAAGGACCAGCACTCTGTGAACTGAATTTAAGCTGGTACTGGAAGCGGAAGACAGACTCACTGATAAAGCACATTTGTTAATAGGGCCTTTTTACCACAAGCTACAATCATTTTGAGCCAAGTAATAAAATTTACATTAATATTTATAATGCCTGACTTTGTCACTATTAGTGACTGAATGCGCTAAACCTAACACTACAGCAAGCTTCTAATGAATTCAAGTCCTCTTCGTAAGTGGTTTTGTGGGGTCACTTAAGAGTTCTCTCTTAGCTGTAGGCCATCAAATGCTGCAGTTTACCGAAAGACCATTTTGCCAATGGTCAATGATTGCACAGTTATATAACCAAATTACGAATTGCACCACACTTTTCAGAGATTAGCAGTGAATGTATGTCTTTGCATGTCTGGACTGCTGAAAACCACGAATTAAAGTATAGAAATTTGTACATTTGTGTAAAAAACATGCTTGATATACCTTTTTAAATTAAGACTGAAAGCATTTATCTAAATAAATGTGCTGTTATTCTCCAATCTTTTGTTTGTTTTGTTCACAGCAGCAGTGAAAGGTAAACTATGGGTCGCCTGGATGGGAAAGTGATTGTTCTGTCCGCTGCTGCTCAGGGGATTGGACGTGCTGCAGCAATGGTAAAAACATTTCATATCTTCTTCTTAACATCTCACTGATTTAGTGGCTTCTAAATCACAGCAGAAAATGTTTATTTAGTAGTTAAATATTGCACTTATTCAGTGCTCTTTACATTTTGATAAGTATTAAATATAGATTAACTAATATAGGATATACTGTTTAGAGTTAAAGATTTTAAGAAGTCCCGTGATGTAATTTTTCTTAATGTAATTTAAAACATGTTTCTTCCAACTTCCTTATGTATAGAAACACTTAAGCATGTCACCTAATGTCCTGTAAATGACTGCTGTAATAGTGATTCCTGAGTTAATGGAAGCAAAGGTTCAGGACCGTCCTTTAGGGATATTCTTGCCAAAGAGATAACGACACACTTGAAAATCTCACACACTGGCTTGGACCATCGCTACATCTGTTCCCTCCAAGTGATCTTAAAGTGTGCAAAGGTGCCTTGTATTACAGTGAACTGGGTTTTTATTGGAGGAATTCAACCTAAAAGTTAAAAGATGCAAATGGTATAAGGGGTCTTTTGCACTTTAAAAACCTGCCTTATTGATGGGAAGTTGAATGGATTTCAGAAGAGTTGTGGAACTGTGGATGGATATTGACAGTCTGCTTTCAGATGCTTGATAATGAGATATTGATTGGTATTGATGATCTGAATTATTCCCTGTAGTTGGAGTGCCCTCGTCCATTCGTACAGCAATTTAGATTCCTGCTCAGTTGTGTCTGTGGCTCGGTGTCCTTCTCTTTTCGGTTTTGTGTCATAACCAATCATCATAATTGCAAATTTTTCCTTAAATTTTATAGCACAGCATGTAGAACATTGAGGAACCACTTGGAACTGAACACTGATTATTTTTTTTAAACTGTAGGCATTTGCTAAGGAGGGAGCTCAGGTCACAGCCACAGACATAAATGGAGAAAAGCTGAAGGAGCTGGATGGTATTCAAGGCAAGTTTCATCTCTGCTGATCTATGACTGCCATCTTCTGGCTATTTGAGGCATTGCAAAAGGGATGCCAGTTTACTCCTATCCCTTCATTCAAGTTCTTTCACAACTTAATTATTTGATGCAAAGTTTTAAAATTTTGATTACTTTGAAATAGCTTGTACTTAGAGATAGGGTGGGAAGTTCAGTTATTCAAGAGGGGCTTAGATTAAAACCGTGGTTCCTCCACATCGAAAGGAGCCAGTTGAGATGGTTCGGGTATCTGACAAAGATGCCTCCTGGGTGCACCGTGAGGGAGGTTTTCTGGGATTGTCTGACTGGGAGGAGGTTTTAGCCTATAAAGCCTAGGACCTAGGTTCTCTGCTTAGGTTACCGGCACCAGATAAGTGGAAGAAGCAATGCATGCATTCTACTAATTTCTCTCATTTTGGCCAAAGCAGCTAATTAGTATAAATGCATAACACCTGTGCTTTCCCCAGAGTGAAGTTGTTTTTTTTACAAGAGCCATTTAATGTATCTCTGTTAGAGAAATTGAAATTGCACTGTGGTAATTTTAAAAAGAAAAAAAAACCAGATTATCTCATTTCTGGTGTGCATATCATATATTAGTTTTAAAAGGCTTTATATGGGTTTTAATTGTCTTTTCTTCAAGACTGTGAGAAGAGAACCATATCTCTATTTATTCTGGTCTCTACAGTAAATGAGTTTGAATAAATAGGACGTGAGCAACATTCTTCTTCTGATATCACGCCTGAGCACTTCACCCTCTTAACTGGCTTTCTGCAGAGCCATTGAGCGTTCAGTAGGAAAAGATGTATGTTGAAGAAGATAGCAGCCAGGACCATTGTTTTGCTGTGTAACTGTGAAAATGATTGATAAATGAAGCTGCTATATCTTGAATTATTTCATGCACTAAAATAAAGCCAGCTGTTATGAAGACAAAAGCAGTGCAAGTATAATCTAAACTGTCCTTGTTTTTGTTTTTGGTGTCAGGGATCAGGACCAAAGTGGTGGACGTGACCAAGAAGGACCAAGTAGAAGCCCTGGCCAAGGAACATGACCATGTAGATGTTCTGTTCAACGTTGCTGGGTACTTTTTAAATTGGTTTTTATTTCTCTGATTTACTGAAGAAACAAAAACCTTACATAATTCTTGGAAAAACAAAATGTGTGGTATTTAGAAGTTCCACATCAAGTAACCTTTTTAAAACAAATAAAGCTGTAATTTACACCATTTTTGGAAGTAAATTCGTGTGAGTTATTGTTGACAACAGATTAAAGTAGAAAACTGAAAAAAATATGTCAAAACCAGAATTCCTAAATCAGGAGTCACTGTGCATTTTACTTGTAGTTTCAAATAAACGTTAAGTTATTCTTTTTAACCATGAGGAAGTCAGGAGAGACAGAGAAGTATGTGAGGGTGGTGCAGGACATGTAAGAGGACAGCGAGACAGCGGTAAGGTGTGCAGTAGGAGTGACAGATGGGTTCAGGGTAAGGGTGGGATTACATTAGAGATCAGCTCTGAGCCCCTTCTTGTTTGCAGTGGTGATGGACAGGATGACAGATGAGGTCAGACAGGAGATACTGTGCACTATGATTATTTAAATACAGAATACATGTGAATTAGATGGACACAGGTCGAAAGGTGAACATGCAAGTGAAGGTAGTGAAGGTAGATCAGTTTAAATACCTGCGTTCAACCATCAAAAGCAATGGACAGTGCACAAGAGAGGTGAAGAAGAGATTGCAGGAGCATGGAGTGGCTGGAGACAAGTGTCAGGGATAATTTGTGACAGAAGGATAGCAACAAGAGTGAAAGAAAAGGTTCAAAAGATGGTAATAAAGATGCTCAGATTTTTGAGTGAACAGGATGGGTAATATTAGAACTGAGTACATCAGAGGGACAGCTCAGGTCGAACGGTTTGGAGACAGAGTTAGAAAGTCTAGGCTGAGATGGTTTGGAGATGTGCAGAGGAGGGACAGTGGACAGAGGATGTTGCCAGCAAGGAGGAAAAAAAGACACAGATGAGGTTCTTGGATGAAGTCAAGGAGGACATGCAGTGTTGGTGTGACATAGGTGGAAGCTAGGAATAAGATGTGATGTCAGTTGGATGATCTGCTGTGGTGACCGCAAAAGGAGAAAAAAGATAAAATTGAAGTTACACTTTTCTAATTCACCCATCTGTCTCCTGCTTACTACTTAATTACATTTCCAGAACCCCATAACATACATACATAACCCCCTCTCCCCTTTTCTCAATTTTATTAACAGGTTTCTTCTACATTATCACCTTTGAGTTTTATCTTGAAATGGCAGTAGTTTACCACTCTGGTTTTGATTAAGTTATTAGGTACAGATATTGTCACTTGTGTCTCACTGTTTGTCCAAATTGTCATATTAATGCTGTCTAAAGTTATTAGATGAGGCTATTTTTCCACTAAATGTCTGTGCTCGTACACAGATTTGTGCATCATGGCACCATCTTGGATTGTGAAGAGGATGACTGGGACTTCACAATGAATGTCAATGTGCGGAGCATGTACCTGATGAGCAAGGCTTTCTTGCCTAAGGTGACTTTTGGCCACTTCACCAAACTCTTAACACCATTTATCCCGTGAATGTAATAGGTGCTACTGATAATAGTGTGACATATGCCTTTAATTTTGTTCTCATCCGTTGTTGGATTAGCTGCATTAACTGTACCACTGTGAACCCATGACATGATGGGTGAGGACTGCTCAGCTACTAATCCTGCTTTAGCTGCAAACTAACCAAACTGCCAAACTGTACCTTTAGCGCAGATCTCGGCACTTTTTATTGCTTTGTTTGTGTAGTTTTAATCTGGATTCAACCAAAACAGTTCTGTTAATATGCCATTTGTCATTCTAGATGTTGGCAAAGAAGTCGGGAAACATTATTAACATGGCATCTGTTGCATCAAGCATAAAAGGTAAACGATCTTCCTCAGATCTTTTTTTTTTATTGCAGTTGCTTGTAGAACTATTCCTACTTAAAGGGACACGATGTCTTTGAAGTTTGGCCAGTCTTTGCAATCCTCTTATCTCAGATAAATGCTTTGCCTGCGTGTGGCTGTGTGTGAGTGACAGATGTGTTTCCTCAACACAGGCGTTGTTAATCGGTGTGTCTATAGTACCTCCAAGGCTGCAGTGATTGGGCTCACCAAGTCCATAGCTGCGGATTTCATTGAGCAAGGCATTCGCTGTAACTGTGTTTGTCCTGGTAAGGTTAGAACACAGTGCAACAAATCACCATATCACCATGTGTTTTTAGTCTTCCTCAGTGATACTCAAAGTATACTGTAAACGTCCTTGAAATTAAACTAAATTGATGGGGTGTTTTAGCTGAAGGTTGTTTCATGTTAGGGCACACTGGCTTAAGAGCCGGTCTAAAAAGATGCTGTGTATACTTTTATTTTGATTATTTATATACATCACATCCAAGTCCAACCCAATCGTATTTGATACTTATTAATAGAAAAATGTTCATTTAGCCAAAGACCATAATTTCTTAACTAACTCTTGTCTTTTAATAAACATTTCATTAGGCTTGCTCTCTTTCTATTTCTGTAGGGACTGTTGATACTCCATCACTGAGGGGTAGGATCCAGGCTCAGCCCGACCCAGAACAGGTATTGCAGGCTTTGATGTACATTTTCGCCAACCTGACAGTAATGCCTGCGTGATTCATGTACTATGTGTTATATGTTATCTTTATTTACACGATGTTAAATAATGATGACTGGATGATGAAGATAATGAATGATCCAATTATAAGTCATTTACAGGCTTATAAAGACTTTATGGCAAGACAGAAAACTGGCAGGCTGTGCACAGCCGAAGAGGTTGCACACCTGTGCGTATACCTGGCCTCAGATGAGGTGAGTGCTTGCACAGATGTAATTCAGGAGGTATAATAATAGTATGAATAGAGTGTAGGTATCATAGGAATACACATATCTAGAGAAAGCTGTAGATATTTTTGTCAGTAAAGTAATTTACCAGTGGTTTTAAACTGTCTGGGCCCTCCACAGTCAGCCTATGTGACTGGGACAGAGCACATCATCGATGGAGGTTGGAGACTGTGAGGAAACTGGAAGGACTACATCATTACAGAAGTGGAATCCAAACCTTGAATTCAAATAAAGTTGTCATAAATGTATAATTTTTAAAAAATTATTATTATAAAATAAGAAAAAAATATCAGTAATATTGCATATTTTATGGAAAAATGTCTTGTTTTGCAACTGAAACCAATGCTGCAAATATATTTGTCATCCTAAATTCAAACTATAAATAATGTACAGAAGTGTGTAATCAACTTTAAACCTTTCCCGTTTTCCATTACTGTGCATTACTCTGTGCATAATAGTGAAACAAAAGCTATGTGCAAGATGTTAAGCAAACCAGTTTTCCAAGTAACCCAAGTTCTCCATGCACCGTTGTGGACGCTACATACTTGCTTGGCAGTCACTAATCCGCCTCATTCCTCGTGTACCAGCTGGTGCATCTGCTGCAGGCCTACGAGAAAAGCTGCCACAGACAGCCCGCATGCTCTGGTGTTTACGATATGAGGTGAGCGCGTTTTTTCTTCTATAATTAATAGGTAATTTTTGTCAGAGGCGGTCGCTTGCTAGCTATCTGCATAAAAGGTTGGGTGCACTGTCAGCTTTTAGTAGGCGGTACACAGGCATAAGCAGCTACTGGACAGTAGGACATCAAATATCGGACAAGAACCAGCTGTCAGGGTGGTGGAGATTAAACTAGCCCCCATACTTGCTGGTCCAGTTGACTGAAAAGTAAAATCCAGCTTGATTGTATAAACCGAAGTTAGAAAACCTCGGCCGTCAATTTAACGTTTAAAGAAATTAGGGTCGTTGTTTGACTTTAGCAGTAGGACATTGTGCACAGCCTAAACGCTGTAATCCACAGATATTTGCGAAACGCTCCCATATTAAACGAAAAAATAGCTAGTGGCGGAAGGAGCGGTGGTAGCTGGCGATAGTGCACACCCAGGAGTGGGTCATGTCTGATAATGGAACCACAGCTAGTGAAACCCATTGAATGGTATGGCCAAAAGTTTCTTCTGTGCTTTGGCCATACACGTGTTTACAGTGAATGAAACATGGATACACCCCTATATCTCAAAGATTTGCTGGCGATAGTTGACAAACTAGGTTTAGTGATACCAGTGCGAGCGGGTTGTTGCCGTTGACAGCTGCACGTTAACCTACTTGCTTTAGCATCCGCGCTCTGTAACCTACCTACTTGAGCTAACGCTAGCTACTGTGCCATATGGTGTAGCTGTAAGCATTGATTAGCGGGGTTTGCTTACAATTGGATTAACAGGACGTCTGTCGCTCGCTAAAAGCAAGTTTCAAAACATTGTAGTAGCGTCTGTTTGGCGTTCCTGTGTATGTGGTACTTGTAACCACCAAAACACCATATTAATGTTATACACTGTTATACACAAACGTTGACAAGTCACTCACATTTTTATAGTACATACAGCACACAGAACGAGAGACTGGGACTGATGTGGGGGGTTACAGCAGCTCTCCACAACAGTCCCATGTGTCCACCTGTGTATTAGCCTGATAGATCGCTGCTTGCACACGTTATAGCTTGTACTATGCAGTATTTGTGAAATGTAATGAAATCCATTTCTTTTAAACACCAAACACTCATGTGTTTAGTCTATTATGCGCATGTAGGAGATTTAACCATATCATTTCACATTATGTCAATATTTGTACCAGCACCACTGATACTGTTTGTTTTTTCTTACTGATAAAAACCTATTGTATGAATGGAAACCTGTGGATAGAGGTGGACATGCCAAAAGAAAAGTAAAAGAACAGCCCACTAATGGATAACCCCACCCCTCAGCTTGATGTCTTGTGATACAAGAGTGGACCAGAAAGATTGTAGGCAACCGCCATGGAGGACACCCAGCAGAAAGCTGCAAACCCGGACCTGAGTCCTGCACCCAGTCCAGTGCCTAGTCCAGCTCCCAGCCCACTATTGGACAGAATTCCTTTGCCTGTGCCAAACCATGTGGAGGTTTAGTATTTTACTGCTAATAATTTTTGCACCTGTTGTTCTATTTAATGATTCTGTGTTATATATATTGTTCATTAAAATTAATACCGTCGCCTTATTGATGTTTTTTTTTCTTTTAATTTTTCCTCTGAGAAAGAATTGTAAACCAGTTCAAGGAATTCTCCCAACTTTGAGCCAACATAACCCCTTGAGCAACTCTGTGAAATTGTTATCAGTTTATAGGGCATATCACTTTGGCGTTCATTTCACAAGTGTATAGCAGTCTGTAAACTTAGGATATGGCATGCCTCTGTAAAACTGCTGGTATCCTTCTGACTGAAGATGTGCAAAATAAGACATAGTAAATATAATCCAGAAACACATGCCACTATTTAGCTAGTTATGTTAATGCTGCATTTATGCTTATGTTATTATACTATATGTTATGACGAGTTGTGGAGTTGAGCAGTAAATTCGAATTTGCACACTAATCTGCACATTTCATATTTATTTGTCATCTGTTATGCGCTGCCTTTAGAAATATGCTAAGTCATCTAGCAGAACAGTTTGTCCACCCGCAATGTGAACACTGACCTGCTCTAATCCATGTTGTGATCCTTCTTTTAAAGCACCTAAATGTGAACCAGATCCAGGTGGTGGTACGTCGCTGCTCAAGTCCAAATGTAACAGAGGAGACCACTTATTTTATTCCTCGTAACCCCGTAGTGGACGCCGGTACCAACACAGATCCACCAGTGGTCTGTTGTCCTTTGCTGCGAAGATTTTGCCCCTGTCCGCCAAGAGGCTTTCTCGCCTCCCTCATTACCAAAGGTAAAAAAGGAGGCTGATTTGTCCTCCAAAGCACATTTGTTGTATGTTTCCATCCAAGAATGTGTAAAAACTGCAGATCATGAGTATACAGTAGTTATTGAACTACCTGAGAAATGCAGCCCCATAATTCCCTGTTCTCTCTAGTTCTTTTGGCAGTTGTGCTCTTTGGAGTGGTTTGGTCAATCACAGAGGACGAATGTCTCCCAGGAGGAAACCTCTTTGGCATTACAATACTCTTCATCTGTGCAGTTGTTGGTGGAAAATTGGTGTCTCTCATTCGTCTGCCCAAACTTCCACCTTTCCCACCACTCCTTGGTAAGACAGAAAATCTGGTGCTTTGACTTTTTATGGTGACACTGGCATGTTAATCTAAGTATTTAGTCCATATATATCTACACAGATTTATCCATCAGAGTGATATATAGTTCTAACTGATATTAGCCATGTTAACTGACATTGGCATTGCTCCATAGTGTAGTGGTGTACAGATTTGCCCAAGAAGTAAAAGATAACGACTTTGAAAACTAGAATCAAACACAAATCCCATTGGGACTGGATCGTGAAGGGCATCCGGTGTTCTTCCTCATACAGCTAAAAGCTTTTAATCACACTGTTTTTTGTTTCTCTCAAACAATAGGGGTTAACATGAAAGAAAGTGAAACCTCAACCCCAGCCATGGTCCTGGTTTCTTCCTGTTAAAAAGGGTTTTTTCCCTTCCCACTGTTTCCAAATGCTTGCTCATAGGCGTTTGTCGTTGTTGAGGTTTTTGTCTTGTTGGGGTCTTTACCTTAGAATATAAGGACTGTTGTTGTTATTTCAATGTATATAAATAAAATAAAATTGAACTGAAAAAAAGATTGTCATTTTAAACATTGGTGCATGCCTAGTTGTTAGATTTGTGATTGTTAAACTTCCATATTTGTAAAGCACATACAGTTTTAATGTTTGGGTTCAGTTATTGATAATGATGGGAGCACTGTGTCATTTATGACATAAAAGTGCATACATGCCATGAGCATTTGCTAACAGGCTGCCTTAATGGATTCTTGATACCTACAAATGGGTATTAACCTTGTTATTTGTTTTTTTTTTTGTGCATGATAGACATCAGTATTTGTTAAACTGTTTGCAGTTATGTCAGCATGCAGGTAAAGTTTCTAAAAACCGCATTTCCAAGGACACTCATACATGATTATGCAATGCACGGTGGCAGTATGGCTGTTCCTGGAATAACTTCATGTTCTTATCTCACATGGTGCTCATCCTCAATCTGGGCAACTCATCCTGCAGCTCACTGAACTATACAAAAAGAGGTTTGCTTCACTCTCTGAACTGAGCTCTTGCTGGGGAGTAAGACCTAGTAGTGCTGCAGTGCTGTCTGTATATTTTTATCTAGAAGCTTTTTGAAAAAAAGTCCTGTGTTAAAGCTTTGTCGTTGTTTGTATGTTGGCAACAGCGAGGTCAACTGATGAGTGATGATCCCTGCTGTGGGTGAGAGGGAAGTCAGGTGACAGTATATATTTCTGCGTGTTTAGAAAAAAACAAAACAATACCAAAAAACCTGAACCTTAAATTGAAAACTGAATACTTCTTATTATACGTAACGTTCTACATCAGGGGTGGAGAATTCCAGGCCTCAAGGGCTGGTGTCCCACAGGTTTTAGATGTGTCCTTCATCCAACACAGCTGATTTAAATGGCTAAATTACCTCCTCAGCATGTCTTGAAGTTCTCCAGAGGCCTGGTAATGAACTAGTCATTGATTTAGGTGTGTTGACCCAGGTTGATATCTAAAACCTGCAGGACACTGGTCCTTGAGGCCTGGAGTTCCCCACCTCTGTTCTCCATCATCTAGGACTAAGCTGGAATTTCTTTGAGAAACTTTTAATTTGCATGAGGTTGTCAAGTTACTGTAAGTTTATCCATGTGAAAAGTTAAAAATCATGTTATCCGTTGATGTTCTGGATTTGTTTGTGTTTTGCATCTCTTTGTTGTATTTTTACACAGCAAAGATTATTGTGGCACCTTTGGCTTGAAAAGATATGCCAATTGTGCTGCTAGTTTTCAGGGGGTGAAAACGTGCTGATCATCAGAAGTGTTATTTGCACTGTGCATTGTCATGATGTGATGTGACTCTCTCGTTTGATCAGTTTCCTTGATAAATATCAAGGAAACTGTAACCACTCCTTGTTTAGTTGATAACATTATAGGGAGGGGTAGAAGTTTTCATCTCTAAACATCTCGTTCATGTTTTTTCATTTTCATTTTCAGTAAGTCTTCAAAAAGGAGCTTTGCTTAACAGTTAGGTTTTAATTTTTGAGGTTTCTGGTTTGTCTAGTCTTTCAATAAACCACTAACTAGAATGCTGTTATAAAATTTAGAGGATGGTGCTTAGCTTCCATGGTAGAATATTTGTCTGGCAACCCATTAGAATATGTGCATCATATGTTTTTTTCCCCCACTTATTATAGCATAAGACTTTCTCTGTAGATCCAAAATCTAACCTTTCTACTGCTTTTTTAGATAGATAATTAATTAATACTAATGTTGCGTTGTTTGACTCGAACAATTATCCGAGTCAAGAAGTTTTAGAAGAGGTTGTGGGTTGTTGAAACCTCTGGTGTTAGGGTTTCAACATTCACAGTTTGCAGAGTATCTGATTCTAACACCCTGTGTTCAAAAAGCAACCAGTGAGCTTGTGTTTTTTTTTTTCTCTGTAGCAACATGAAAGAAAGCTTCAAAGAATAAACAAACCTTAATGGTAATAAGGATCAGCTTTCCTCTTTCTCACCCTCACTTGTGCTTTGCTGCAGGTATGCTGCTCATGGGATTCCTGCTGAGGAACATTCCAGTTGTTACAGATGGGGTGTACATTGACTTCAAATGGTCTGCATCTCTCAGGAACATTGCTCTGGCTGTCATTCTGGCCAGAGCTGGTCTAGGGTTGGATCCCACGGTATGCTAGATACTATACAAGCTTAACATCGGCATTGAGAGGTAGAAATACAGTAATTATATGTTAATCTCATCTCTTTTCACTTGCCATTGTTATACTGGTGCAAATTCTCACTGATAGCTATGTCATTGGTTGAAGTGGTTAAAGTAGTTAAAAGAAGAGTTAATTAAACCTTCTAAGACCTAAACTCTTTCATGGCATGCATTTTTAATTTCTCTTTGCCATTTGGGCTGATTGGGACCTGAAGAACGTAAAAACAAAGAATAACAAGATTTTTTTTTTTTTTTTTTACCTAATTTTTGTTTCTGAGAAAAATGAGATCCACATATGAGGACATTCGCTTTAAATTTCGATAAAACTGTGGTAGTATAATGTCCTCGTAAGTGGATATCAGGCCCTTGTACAGCAAAATTTAGTATTTTGGTCACAAAATGTGATGTCCACATATGTGGATGCCAGGTCCTCGGAGGTTAAGAAATGACAGGAAGAATCTGTTCATGTTTTAGTCAGTTATTTACCTCATCATTCAGTACTACTAAATATGCTTGTTAAAGCTTTTTGTAGTGATGTGCAGAACCTAATAACTTGTTTGATGTGTGTGTCTGTTATCAGGCTCTAAGGAAACTAAAAGCTGTGTGTATACGTGTGGCAGCTGGGCCGTGCTCGATAGAGGCTTGCACCGTAGCTGTGATCTCTCACTTCCTCATGGGCTTGCCCTGGGTGTGGGGCTTCATCCTTGGGTAAATACAACACTACTCTCACTTGCTGTGTACCCAGCTCTTATTTTTCAACTTCATAACCAAAATCACCATTGATTGATGTCTATGGCAAATCTATACACATACTTTAAAATTACTGTTTCATTCGTGATCCCCAGGTGTGTCACAAACACAAAATTTGTATTTGGTGACTCGCTGGGTGAAATCAGTCGCAAAGAAGGTGCTGCCCCAGAAATTGCTGTGATCGCTAGCAGATTGACATGGCTACCTGTAACTGGCATGAAAGATGTTGACATTGCTGCAAACTACTTGCCAAGTGGTAGTGAAACATTAAAAAAAGCCTGAAACAAACCAGAAAGGGAGGATGATTGGCCATTGCTACTGAGACCAACACATTTCAAAAGGCACAACTTTTAAATCTTCTTAGTCAGGGAATAGACATTTTAATCCCAGCGACTGGTAGCTGCTAGGAAGTCCTTGATTGGTGTCAAGGCCTGTGTGACTAGGGCCCAATGAACCAGACTTTGTCCTGTTTTTGTCTGGATTTTACCTGCAACTTAACTTTGTGTTATATTCATATTTGGATTATGTGACCACTTAGCTCTCTGGGTCCATGAGACATTAGAGAGCTGAGTGAAGGTCAAATCTTACTTTGTGATAAATTAAACCTAACACTGCAAAAAAAACCCAAAAAAGAAACCAAAACACTGCAGTTATAAGGAACATGTTTACATGAAGAACAGCACAAAAACTGAAATTTAAATAAGATGCATATCTGCTTCATCAGCATTGAGGGTATTAAGTGGAGCATTAGTATTTGTAAAAAAACAAGAAGCTCTGGTTTTACATCTAGATAGCTTGTTCTTCTTGTGTTGCATGTTGTGGTTAATGGATGACTTAGTAGAAAGAAGGCCCTGTTAGCTGTTCATAACCACAGAAATCTTTTTCTACTAATTCCACTTTACATTAGTCAGCTCAAACTTTTCCTTTTGCTTCTACCCAAATGGTAAGACGTCATAATAAACATTTGTTAAATGGTAAATGTATAGCTAAATAAATGTTAGGCAATATGTTTCTCAATTGAACAGTAACACAATTACTATAAAAGTAAAGTAATGTCTTATTATCATGATCAATTATTATATTATATAACATGTTTAGTGGGCAGCACGGTGGTTAGCACTGTTGCCGCACAGCAAGAAGGTCCTGAGTTCAATTCCACCATCAGGCCGGGGTCTTTCTGTGTGGAGTTTGCATGTTCTCCCCGTGTTTGCGTGGGTTCTCTCCGGGTACTCCGGCTTCCTCCCACCGTCCAAAGACATGCAGCTTGTGGGGATAGGTTAATTGGATAATCCAAATTGCACTAGGTGTGAATGTGCGAGTGTGAATGGTTGTCTGTCCCTGTGTGTTAGCCCTGCGACAGACTGGCGACCTGTCCAGGGTGTACCCCGCCTTCGCCCTATGACAGCTGGGATAGGCTCCAGCGCCCCCCGCGACCCTGAAAAGGATAAGCGGAAGCGAATGGATGGATGGATGGATGTTTAGTATCATCGTGTGGTTTAAATGCATTTTATGAGCATTGATACAAGAACAGAATATGTTTCTTAAAATAAATAATTATTACACAAACTAATGACATACAGGCAAGTTTTAAATTGTTTTTTGTCTGCTAATCATTAACAATCTATTATAATGTCATCTTCTTCACAATACAATAACTATTTGTTTGCTTAAAAACTAATTTACCATTTATTAACTATGATATAATAAATTCTTACCAAATGTTTGTAAAGCTTGCCCAGGAGTTTTTCATTTATCAGTGAATGAATGAACCCTCTATCTTCTCCACGTTGCAGCTTCGTGCTAGGAGCTGTGTCTCCAGCAGTGGTGGTTCCCTCCATGCTCCTGCTGCAGAAGGACGGTTACGGTGTAGAGAAGGGCATCCCCACCCTGCTGATGGCTGCAGGCAGCTTTGATGACATTCTTGCGATCACAGGATTCACAACATGCTTGGGCATGGCCTTTGCCACAGGTAATCTCTGCTCTGTGCGTTTACATGTGTGGAGCCGTGAGAGGAAAACAAGAATTGATGGATTTATCGCTTTGTTTTGCCTTTGACACACAACAGCACCTTATCTCCCGAAGAGAAACGCATAGAAGAAAATAACTTTTTGCTGTAGTTTGTAAAGATGTCACCAGAGGGTGTGAGCGTGCTGATTACTCTTAATACAGAGTTCTGGCACCAGTTCATTATATATGGCAGAATCTGAATTTTTTACAGGGTTACCTTTGTATTGCTGCAACACTCTTTCTATTGTGGTGTAATTCAACAGCACTCAAACTGTAGATGCCAAAATGTCCAACATGTTAAGCCTTCCTTACACTAAATAAAGTGTAAGAAAGTGTAAAGTATATACTTTGAGTGTTTGCTGGCTTCTGTATTAAGCTGCATTAGTTAGAGAGACTTGTTTCTGAACTGGCAAATTAAAATATTTTAGAAATTCACAATTTCACAAATGTTTGTTTTGATTGATTCTTCTAGGTTCAACTTGGTACAACCTCCTCAGGGGGGTGCTGGAGGTGGCAGGAGGGATGGTTGCTGGGATTCTTCTTGGTTTTCTCATCCAGTACTTCCCTAGTGTTGACCAGGTAAAGTAACAGCCAGGAAAAGCTTGTATGGATAATTCACTAGCAGGGATCACTCCCTTGGTAACGATGAGCAATGAGGGATGAGGGAGTGTGATTAGTGCTGCGGTTTGGGGAAGGCCTTGAAGGGGACTGGCGACGGCTCTCTGTACTAACGAGAAATAAAGGGAGGAAAGGAAGAGAGGAGAGGACAGGAGAAGAGAGTAAAGAAAAAAGGGGGGACAGGGTGGAGCATGAAAATGAGAACAGCGGGTATTGGAGAAGGGGGGCTTTTATAGCCTGAGGCCAGAGGGGACATGAAGGAGGAGTGGTCCCGCTCCTGAAATTCAGATGATATCTCCACAAAAGTATAACCCTTTTTCCATAAAAAAGTTTGGGTGTGTGAATAGGAAACATAATAAGAATAAAACTGCAGATTTTAACCCTGTTAACTGAAAAAGTGAACTGAAAAAGTATCAGATGTGAAAGGTTTTATTTTTAATGTGCTCATTTTGCCCTTTTTACATCAGAATGTGCCACATGTTTTTACTGGGGGCATATTTGGACTAAGCAGGCCAGTTTAGCCCAAGGACTCTTACTGTCATCTCAATGGCAGCATGTGTTGTTTAAAAACCTCGATACTATGTAGCTTTAGATTACATATTGGATTTATTTCTTCATCAAAAGTGAAAGTGCTGTGAACCAACACGTCCTAGCTTCTTTGCAAATGATTTCTTATAGACCTTAGAGCTATTATTTGTTAAATAATGCATATTGTAATCCTTTTCGCTATCCAGAAACCTACTGTTAACTATTTCTTCTAGAAACACTTGGTGATGAAGCGTTCCTTCTTGGTGCTGGGTCTGTCTGTTTTTGCTGTGTTTGGCAGCGGTGTGGCAGGCTTTCCTGGCTCCGGAGGCCTGTGCACCTTGGTGCTGGCATTCCTGGCTGGCCTCGGCTGGGGGACAGAAAAGGTAAAAATAATGCATCTAATAACTACAGTACATCAGTACGTCTGTTTGCAGTTTTCTGACTTTGGAGGTGAATTTGAATGAGGCTAACTGTCCAAAATCTTAGACCTAATTTCTCTTAAACTACTTGGTTGTTATATATTATAATTAAATGTGAACAGTGAACATGTCCTACATTCTTTGTCCTTAGGCACGTGTGGAAGAAGTGATAGGGTGGGCGTGGGATGTGTTTCAGCCTCTTCTCTTTGGACTGATAGGA
Source organism: Haplochromis burtoni (assembly GCF_018398535.1). Lineage (NCBI taxonomy): Eukaryota > Metazoa > Chordata > Actinopteri > Cichliformes > Cichlidae > Haplochromis > Haplochromis burtoni. The sequence goes on along the minus strand of NW_024583091.1, from coordinate 62,096 downwards.
GCTGAGATTCGAGTCTCTGAGTTGGAGGGACACACAGTTGGTGAGATAAACAGACACACACACACAAACAGCCTTCAAAATAACCCACAGCAAGATGGCTGTTATCACTGTGAAAAATTCAAATATTACTCTGTGTATGAAAATATATTTGCATAACCCAAAAAAAGAGGCAATGTGAGAGATATGATGCTTCTTCCTGTCCTGTAAATACTAATCCCTCTGTCTTTGTTAGCACTTTACAGCTATAGCAGTTTACTAAATAACTTATGACATGTTTGTTTTGCATGAGTCAGTGCAGCTGAAATGACACTGCACATAATTTTCTTGCAGTAATTTTGTTTTGGGGGGGCGGGGGGGGGATTTATATGGTGTACATATAATATTGTTGTCCTTGTATGACTTTTGCCTCTACATGTCTCTAGGTCTGGGTATCGTCTCTCTCCTCATTGGTCTGCTGGTTAGAGTGGGGTTCACCTTCGTCTGTGTGTTGTTTGCGGGCTTTAGCATAAAGGAAAAAGTGTTCATAGCCCTAGCATGGATGCCTAAAGCAACAGTGCAGGTATGTCTCCTTAGCAAACCTTTGAATGAAAAGCATATGCATTAAATGTCTTTGAAGTCTGTGGGGTTGTGCCGCATCTTGGCTTGTCTCTGTCAGGCAGCTATAGGATCCACAGCTTTGGACATGGCGAGGACAAAGGATGACAAGCAGCTGCAGAAATACGGCATGGACGTGCTGACTGTGGCTGTGCTCGCCATCCTTCTCACAGCCCCTGTAGGCGCACTTATCATAGGGCTGTGTGGCCCTCGCCTGCTGCAAAAGCCAGAGAACCCAGTCAGCGGTGAGCGAGTCAAACCCAGTTTATCAGCTTTCTTCCTAGGTATGTAAAGTCTTTCTTTTGAAAATTCAAGCTTGGCTCAGCAACCTTTGCTAACCTAACTAGGTGTGTTTGAATAGTGAGTATCCTTTCCTTTCCTAATATTTTTCCTGCTACACCCTTATGACATAAAGATTTGCATAGCTTGGGCCACTGTGTCATTCAGCAGCTTCACGATTTTTTACAGGCACACAACAGTGGTATTGTGTTCATGTAAATACATTTATTCACAGTGCAAAAAGTGCAGCTAGTTTCATTTTTTAAATCTTTCATTTTCTCACTCTTATTATTTTTTTCCTCCCTGTCTCTTCTTCCTCTTTCTTAGGCACTGCAGCAGGAGATCAAGATGACAATGAAACTCCCGTCACCTATGAAAGTACACTCTGATGTCAAGTGTGAGAGAGGAGAATTAAAGAAACTCCTCACACCTCAGATATTTGAACTTCTCTTTGGCCACCGAGTGGCCCTCGCTGTGTCTCTGTTGTTCAGCTCTCTGTGTTCGCAGTCCTGCAGGAACACGTGAATCATTTTGTATTTATAGCATCTGGTGATTTCCAGGCCTAACACTGCAAACAAATGACCCACATTGCACTGTCTGGAAAAAAAATCATATTGTTTTCAAGGTATAGAAATGGTTTATACTTTTAAAAGGATCTTGTCATATTCACTAAATCCAGAATTTTTCCACTGTTCTTGATTGGATTACCAGTAAGAAAGCACTTTACTTTGACTTGAAAGGTCAAAGTAAAGCAGCTTTCTTCGTGGGGGACAGAGAACGTTTTGGGATGTTGTTGATAAGCAATTTTTATTGCTATGAGTAGACTACACTGTAAAACCACATGCAAGTTTTAGGCATCCTACATCTTCATGCTGTGTTTGTTTACTTTGATTTGTGTATGCATATTAGCCCTCTGTCAGTATGGTGAGATCAGTTGCGTAGTTTGCAAAGAGTCAGGGAAGGATTTGTGTAATTGATAATATTTTAGTTTAAGTACGATGCTGCTAAATGTCAGCCAGTGTGATCATGTCCATATCTGCAAAACTGTATGAATCCAACATTTTATAATTGAAGAAGAAATATAGATTTTTCAGTATTCTTAGTTTTTTTTTTAATTGCAGAATGTATCTGGTGCAACATGAAATGTCTTTTGCTTTAATTTATATGACCTCACTTAAAAGATTTCATAATAGCAGCTATTTATGATTTTTTTTTTCCATTTTACCCAAATACTATGTAAAAGTAAATTTATTGTCCATCTTTAACATTGCTGCAGTAAAAGCTTAAATTATTCAAAAGTGTTGTGTGAGCAGTTTCCTTTCTGGTCACACTAGCGGTGCGCTTCTAGTGAGGATCTGTGGGTAAGGCCATCAGTGTGGGCCTGGAACAAATGCCTCTACTAGACTGCTGTAAAATTAGTAGACATTCATGATATGAGAAGATCAATGGTGATCCAACAACATTTATGCTTCCAAAAGGCCAAAATTATCAGTTGTCTAGTGAATCTGATGGTTTTTCCACATCATTTTTGACTATGGTAACTTCAACCTTCTAGTGCCAATAAAAAGACTTGTTCTGAATACTAACAGCTCAATGTTTGTTGGACTGGCATGAAGTCCACCTCTGAAAAGTCACACACTCTTGTAGCTCCCTTCCATTACCACCATTGCCTGAAAAACTGACTTTAAAATTTTTTTTATATATATATATATAATAAACATAGCCGCTTAAAATTTTTTTTTTTTTTAAAAAATAGCATTCTCTAAGTACAACCTTACAGACCTTTTATTTCCAAAGGTGACAAGCAGACACATCTCATTAATTTAAAGATGCCAAAATTCTCTTTATTTCTACATCTAGCATGAATAAATTCACACCATTATCTTGCAAAGCTCATGAACAGTTATACTGTAAAAAACAAACAAACAAAATGCAGATTTGTTATTGACAGTCATTAATGAAGAAAATTTTCCAAGACAACTTCATACAGATATGACAAAAGCCGAAGGAAACAGACATTTTCAAACCTTGAAAGTTTAGTGAAACACGATTTATCTTGAAATTACTTGTGTGGTTTGAAATGTATTAAGGCAACAGAACCGAATACAAAATGTGAAACTCAACATTTAAAGGCTATGAGTAGAACAGATTTAAAGAATAAGTAGCTTCCCATACACACAATAACTTAAAATATGTCACATCCATTAAGTATGGAAATGTTAGTATTTGGCACACATATCTGAAGCAAATAAAATAAAGGAATTAAAGAAAAAGGAGAAGGGGAAAAAAAAGCTGTCCGATATCATCCAAAATGAAGGAGGGTCAGACTAGTTTTGAGGACTCCATTTAAACAGACATTTATCTGCAAAACCTCTCGCCTGATGGCCTCACATTAGATAAATGCATCATAAAGTCACTGCAATTATGCAGTTATGTTTCAAGTTTCCCCCTCAAAGTGGTCCCAGTCAAATAAAACTGCTCCTCTGTTAAACAACAAACGTGAACAATGAACAAAAAGGCCCACACAAAAACGAAGTTACTCTTTTTTTATTTTTTAAAAACTTCCCTTATTGCAAACTATCATTAAAGTATCCCAAATGTAGCTTTCAAACAGAGTGTGGTTTCTATTTTTAAGTAAATATAACACCAAGACAAGAGCAAGAAAAACTGTTTAGAGAAAAAAATCTGATCAGTGGTCGATTATAGTATCTTCTTTTTAAGTATGAGCGGTCCCACGTTGTCTCCAGTCAGCTCGTTGTGCTTTAAGTGTGACTTGTCGCATACAGGAAACTAAAACAGGAAACAATATTAACTGATCAGCAAGAAGTAAAATGCCCAAACACTTGTCCCAGCTTAACTAGAGGGGTTTATCAATAAATCATAAGCAGCAATAATAATAATAATAATAATAATAATAATAATAATAATAATGTGGATAAGACAGAAATGTATCCTGCAGTCTGTGTGAACAATATTTAGATTTACTAACAGTATACTTCAGAAAATACTAACACACTTACAGTTTTGGAACGCCAGCAGCGACAGTAACACACATTTGCGCTGTTCAGGTCCTCAATGTCTATCTCATTGACCACTTTTGGGTTCTCTTTCTGGATCTTCAGATTGATCAGGCTGTCCCTCTGCTTCTTCTTCTTAGGCAGAAAGGGGCGAATGGTGAGATAACCGAGCAAAGCCAAGATGCCCAGAAGAGGAAGCAACCGGAGCCACTCAGACACTATAGATATTATAGCATAAACAACATACACACATTAGCTAAAGAAGAAAAACAAGCATACAATGTTGAACTGGATTCTATGGTCCTAAAACTGGCATTTACTACTGGCCATTCAGATTAGAGATGACCAACTGACAGGAAATGTATCATATACGTTGATGATCCAGTACTAGTACTCATATGCAATGTATACATAAGAAACGTTTTTACTCTCACTACCGTTTCAAGTGTGTTTCTGGTTCTGCTGGGGGTTTCTTCCTGTTAAGAGAGTTTTTCCCTTCCCACCATCACCAAGTGCTTGCTTGTGGAGAGGGGAGGGGTGATTGTCTGGGTTTCTTTCTTTCAATATGGGGTCTTTACGCCATAATACACAATTATACTATTATTGTGATTTGGGGCTATATTAATCAACTGACCTCAACTAAATTTCGCACTGTCTGTCAAGTGTGACAAAAACATATCTTCAACAGTGCTGTGTGCATTTCGGTACACTCTTCCTCATTCTGATGAGCTCATTAGTGAGCCAGTCAAGCCTCATACAGTGGGGCAAAAAAGTATTTAGTCAGCCACCGATTGTGCAAGTTCCCCCACCTAAAATGATGACAGAGGTCAGTAATTTGCACCAGAGGTACACTTCAACTGTGAGAGACAGAATGTGAAAAAAAAAAATCCATGAATCCACATGGTAGGATTTGTAAAGAATTTATTCGTAAATCAGGGTGGAAAATAAGTATTTGGTCAATAACAAAAATACAACTCAATACTTTGTAACATAACCTTTGTTGGCAATAACAGAGGTCAAACGTTTACTATAGGTCTTTACCAGGTTTGCACACACAGTAGCTGGTATTTTGGCCCATTCCTCCATGCAGATCTTCTCGAGAGCAGTGATGTTTTGGGGCTGTCGCCGAGCAACACGGACTTTCAACTCCCGCCACAGATTTTCTATGGGGTTGAGGTCTGGAGACTGGCTAGGCCACTCCAGGACTTTCAAATGCTTCTTACGGAGCCACTCCTTTGTTGCCCGGGCGGTGTGTTTTGGATCATTGTCATGTTGGAAGACCCAGCCTCGTTTCATCTTCAAAGTTCTCACTGATGGAAGGAGGTTTTGGCTCAAAATCTCACGATACATGGCCCCATTCATTCTGTCCTTAACACGGATCAGTCGTCCTGTCCCCTTGGCAGAAAAACAGCCCCATAGCATGATGTTTCCACCCCCATGCTTCACAGTAGGTATGGTGTTCTTGGGATGCAACTCAGTATTCTTCTTCCTCCAAACACGACGAGTTGAGTTTATACCAAAAAGTTCTACTTTGGTTTCATCTGACCACATGACATTCTCCCAATCCTCTGCTGTATCATCCATGTGCTCTCTGGCAAACTTCAGACGGGCCTGGACATGCACTGGCTTCAGCAGCGGAACACGTCTGGCACTGCGGGATTTGATTCCCTGCCGTTGTAGTGTGTTACTGATGGTGACCTTTGTTACTTTGGTCCCAGCTCTCTGCAGGTCATTCACCAGGTCCCCCCGTGTGGTTCTGGGATCTTTGCTCACCGTTCTCATGATCATTTTGACCCCACGGGATGAGATCTTGCGTGGAGCCCCAGATCGAGGGAGATTATCAGTGGTCTTGTATGTCTTCCATTTTCTGATGATTGCTCCCACAGTTGATTTTTTCACACCAAGCTGCTTGCCTATTGTAGATTCACTCTTCCCAGTCTGGTGCAGGTCTACAATACTTTTCCTGGTGTCCTTCGAAAGCTCTTTGGTCTTGGCCATGGCGGAGTTTGGAGTCTGACTGTTTGAGGCTGTGGACAGGTGTCTTTTATACAGATGATGAGTTCAAACAGGTGCCATTCATACAGGTAACGAGTGGGGGACAGAAAAGCTTCTTACAGAAGACGTTACAGGTCTGTGAGAGCCAGAGATTTTCCTTGTTTGAGGTGACCAAATACTTATTTTCCACCCTAATTTACGAATAAATTCTTTACAAATCCTACCATGTGGATTCATGGATTTTTTTTTCACATTCTGTCTCTCACAGTTGAAGTGTACCTCTGGTGCAAATTACTGACCTCTGTCATCATTTTAGGTGGGGGAACTTGCACAATCGGTGGCTGACTAAATACTTTTTTGCCCCACTGTATATGCAATTTATTCAAGGAGCTTTATTGTCATTTGCATCACATGTTAACATGAGGTGGAACAAAATTATGTACACACGGTCCCGGAGCGAAAAGAGACAGAATAATGAAAAAAAAAACAAAAACAAACAAATGTTTTTAAAAAGTAATCAATGAATAGGTTTGTTTAACGAAAAAGAATAACAAGTAATAAAACAACACGATAAGCAGAGTGCAACAACCTGAGTACCAGTATGGAGTTATAAGCATAATTTTGCATAAATAATGCATAAGAGAAATCTTAGTGATTTATGCATGCTAAAAATGTGGATCAACTGAATTTTGGAAGCAGGCAGATTCTCGGATCCACATTTCTTGTATAGCTTGTGTCTGATCTGCATTACTAATGTATTATTACACTCGATCCAACTCGAGTGTCATATCACACCAACAGCTACCAGGGGAAATGCCACACAGAGACCTTAAAAGTGCTCTGGGAAAACCCGCCTTATGCTCCACCATACATGGTGAAGACACAGTCGGGATTAAAGACAGCTGTGTAATTTCACTATTAGCACTGTGTCAGACCCCAGCTTTTGATAATACCTTTATGCGGGTTAAAAGGATTCTGATGCCTAATGGGACATTTCTAATCCTTAATCCTTTTAACAAATTGTACGCAGTTCAAAAGGGATGTCTTTGCATGTGGGAGAATGGCTATGCACCGTCATCTAATATGAACTGACCCACTTTGCTGCTTAGGACAAACTGACAGTTAGCAGGGCCTTCATAACTAGGCTTTAACTTAAAACCACTAATATTATGCCTGTCAGTGAGTATTAACCAACGCCATCTCCCAAAAGAAGAGTGTTGTTTTTGGTTGAAGGCCTTCTCAGATGGGCATTATATTAATGTTTTACTTTCTCCACATGGGTTAGCTAGTGATGTAAATGCCATTACCAAAGGGTGCATGTGACACTGTGTGCCTTTCATTGTGTTGTGGTCAAGCTATCATGATACTACAAAGAGTATCAACTGCACATGCTTCCTTCAGGCAGACTCAGGAGTATTATAACTACACATGCCTTGCTTTAAACGTCCTCATCCACAAATCCAAAACTTTTCAATGATCTATGCTGGCTCAAAAGATCAAGTTTTGAATTGACTTCATGAAGCCCTGGTTTACTTCTTCCGTTCCTATATTTAAACTGCGCAAGACTTGCCAAAGTTCAGCATTTCGGTTCTCAGTTAAACTGGTTCAGCAGATACTAAGTGTGATGTTAAGAGTTCACAGAACAGTCTGAAAGAGTCAGCGCAGCTGGGACCACAGGGTAGTAGGTTAGTATGCAAAACGGGCCCCGAGAGAGTCTCAGACGCATTTGTATGATTTATTCAAAATAATTTAAAAACTTCTGCAGGAGTACCACCAGATGATCATATGGTGCAAAATAAAACAAATGTGTTTAAAACTTGCTTTTCACAAAAGTACAGTTTGGCCAGTGCTCGAATGAGCAGGACAATTAAGAAAAATCGTTTTTACACAAGCGATATGCAGGTAATTAGCAATTAGCATCACACCATTCACAGGACTTCACTTACAAAAAGACAATGTTTGTAAAGTTATAACGAATTCGTGGTTAGTATCACGAGTGTTTGCACATTCAAACAGACGCAAACAACAAACAAGCACGACCGTAAGGTCATTACTTTGTCTTTGACACACACACAGACAAGCACAAAAGATTTACGCTTAGCTGTTTCATGACTCAAAGAAGCACTCTGGGACATAATCCCTGTTTTTGTAGGACTGCTCTTCACGACACTACTAAAGCAGCGTTTGAAGAAGCAGCTAGCTAGAGTAAAAAAACTCTGTCTCCCACGAGTTTACTACTCATCACCCCAGGACTGTCTGAAGTTCAACACAGCAGCTGCTAATTACCTGTTAACCTCGCAAATCCGCCGATGGTCTCCGGCAGCGGTAGCCTCTTGAGGTAGGCTGGAAGCTGGACTTTTATTATTTTTGCTATCGTCTCTAAAACCATTGTGAATTGCTCGGTTGAGGAGCTTTTGTGTTTGACTTGGATAGTTCCTGAGCTTCGTTTATGTCACGGCGTTCATTACTAAGCGCAGTTTTTTTTGCCGGTACGTAAGCCCCTTCTGATGAAAAGTAGAAAGAACCGAGAAGAAGCGTAGACGTCTTTGTGAATACACGTAACGATGACACGTGACGGTGGCGTCAGACCAATCAGCGTCCGAGGACCTGGTCGTCTACGATTGGACAACTTGAATTTTGCGTGAGGATGGCTTCTTCTGCAATTTCATGTGCACTTTCTAAAAAAAAAGGTGTGTGTGTGTGTGTGTGTGTGTGTGTGTGTGTGTGTGTGTGTGTGTGTGTGTGTGTGTGTGTGTGTGTTCGTCAGAGAGTCAGCACAGAAGCACTATAGTCTGAAGTCTATTTTTTAATCTGATACCATCAAAATTATTGCACGCATTTAGTAACTGTCGCGGTCCACCCCTAAGCCTAAGTGGTTCCCCCTTTTTTAAAGTGTTTTTTTCGTGTTACACGAAAGTCTGCAACAGTACACATTATGTTTGCTTTAGAACGGGATTTCCAAAGAAAGAAAACCTCGGCAGTTTTAATAGCTGAAGATGTCCGTAGATTATTTAACGGCTGTTTAATATATATATATATATATATATATATATATATATATATAATGTCAATAAAATGTCAATAATCTGTGTGTGTGTCCTACCTGTGTCCTGCAGTTAAAAATATCCTAAAGCCTCAGATGTATTTATATTGTGCTAGTTCAAACATCAATCGCCTCAATGTGTTTCGAAATATGGACTCCAAAAACGATGGTTTCACCTGAATCATTACTGTTACTGTTAGTAATGATCCACGCCTTTTTTCATACCTTGGCTCATGTGTTTACACACATGATTAATAGTGGGTCAACGACCACCTCCTAAGAGACAATCCCCACTAGAGTTTAAATACCCAGCACTCTCCACCTTTTGGTTTTATAACTGAAGAAGCCTCTTGGATGAGAGGCAAAACTTCTTCAACAAACTTAAATAAGTTCAGTTGCCCTATTTTCAAGCTCCTAAGACTGCCAGGACCTTGGTGAACTAGAACCCTTTCAAATTACTGCTGTTCCAAGGTCAAGAAACAAACATCTTAAACACAATATACAATATTTATTTCTGGATCAGGGTCCTGTAAAGTGACATTCAGCGGCATTATCCACATCAACATGATCTATGCGCCCTCTAGTGCCATTATGGCACTGGTGCTGTCTTTCGAGTACTGTGTCAGAACTTCATTACCCATAGTTCATTGTGGGTTCAAGTATCCTACTTTTCGCCTGTTTTTTTTTTAACCCCGGTGTTTGTGTAGCAACTGTCAAGCTCACCGCTTACTAAAAATAAATAATAGTAATTTCTTTGAGTTAATACTGACAATTATAAATTCAGTGCAAATTAACGACTTGTTATAGTGCTTTTCTTTAAAACTCTCGATTCCACCGGGATATTTATGGTCAACTAAGATCCGTGTGAGAGGTCCTCAGTCTCCAGTGTCATTGGTGAATGACCGAAGATGTCTCACAGCAGATTGTTTGCTAGGCTGCTTTGTAAGTATTGTAGCAAACAATAGTTTAGTCATACAAATTGTTTGACAGTTTGCTTTCGGTATCACACGTATACTTACCGTCTGTGTGCTCTACATTAGCTTTGCAGGCACGTATAGTTTTGCACCGGCTAGCAAGGCTCCTGTGGGTTGGCTGTCAGGGGGCTTACACGTTAGTTAGCCACGTTAGCCTGGAGACCGTAGAGGAATGCAGGGAAAACTCACTGACAGTTAGCAGGACCTTAGCCTTACGCTAAATAAAATCTAACTTTAAGCACCTACCAGCCTGCTTCCGGACAAGTGTTAATTGTTGATCGCTGATCTTTGACCTTGCATGTCTTGTGAACTACAACGTCTGTGTGTGACAGCAGGTTCATCAGCCCATGTTATCGAGCAGTAACTGAAAGCAGCTAAATGAACTTTTTGAGGCAGTTTATTTGCATGTTACTTTCTGACAGTTAAAAAAAATGTAAAAATAAGTTTGCGTTAGATTTTAGAGGGCGACATAACTTTAATTTAGTACGCCTTTCTTGAGACTTTAGCTAAGATGAACTTTGCTTATCTCACTGATAAATTGTGTCTTGTGGGAGGTTTGAAAGCGGGCCAAAGTTCAGTTAGTCAGGCTGCTGGTTAATATTAGCCCAGTCACAAACACGCGTTAGGGCTGAACTGAAAAAGAAAAACGGGAATGATTTTGGGGCATTTGGGCTACAGGACAGTGTGTTCGGCAAAAGAAGCCTGTGAGTTTATTTGTTTTAGCCTGTAGAGATCGCGGTGTCATATTATTTATTTTGGCAGTGTCATCTTAGTAAATAGGCTGCACCTTTATTTTTGAATAGTAGCTTCACAAAGCGAGTAAGAGGGAAGAAAGGATCACCACAAGAAAAGCTCGAGTCTCACATGACATTGAAGGAACTGCAAGAACTGAAATAATAATTGTTATTAGTCAGACAGATGCAGTTTTAATATAATTAATATTTGTATAGAAAACTTATTTCGAACTGTGTGTATGCACAATGAGAAAATACATTGTTCTTTTTCTTGCAGTTGGATGTGAAAATTGTAAAATATGAAACACCTAGCTACCCATTTGCTACTTGGAGACTGATGAGCTTTAATTTATATTAATGTCGTCAATGTCACTATCAGTTCTTCTTATATTTGATTCTTTATTGATTTCCATGGTAATTTTCTGCTGTGAGGGGAGTTTAACTACATAGTCTTTTGACATTAATGCAGTAGTATAGTAGTAAAAGTGTCTCATAGCCATGTTGTGAGTAGTGCAGCATATTTCTCATTTTACCTGTTAGGTGAGATTATGTAATACCTACAGTCTTTGTCTTATCAGATGCCTTGCAGCATGCATAAACCTTGATTAAAGTTCTTCAACTGACTCGTGACCTGCAGTTGCTGGACACATATTGTTACACCAAACACTAACTAACTTGTAATGCCTCCGTAGGTTAACTAAAATTATCATAAAACTGAACAGAAGTCTTAAAAATTGAGTGGGGGTTTTTTTGGTAACATTTTCTGTAAAACATATCTCTGTAAGTTTTAAAAGAAAGTTTTAAATGTTGCTCAGCAACTTTGAAGGATAGTTGGAGGGTAAAAGATTGTTGCCAAAAACAGTGTGGAGCTTAGGGTTCCCCGGAAAGGTAAATATTTGATTAAACACTTTGCTGTCCACTGTGAGAAGAGTGGTTTAGGATCAGTTCAAATTTGAGAGAAACTGCAGTTTACTTGTTGCCAAACATGTCTCCTTTGAACAAAACGGGTTTAATGTGTAGTCTTGCCTCTATGTTAAGTTCTCACAAATAACAAAAAAACTCTGTTGTTCCCTTTTCCCCCCCGTCCATTAGTGCAGCACAGTGGAGTCAGACACTGCTACACAGGCACAAGAAAGAACCTGTACATCGACAAGAACTCGAAGGTCATCTGCCAAGGTTTCACGGGGAAGCAGGTTTGGACTGAAAACTTCTCGTTGTTTTTGCTTCACATCAGTTTAAGTTACTGCAATCTTGTTGTGAAATCTCAGGTTTTCCTTACTGCACACACAATTCCTCATTTTTGTATGTCAAAGACTTTCTGTATGAGTAAGATTACCAGAAGGACATTTTAAAAGTGCATCTCCATCAGCTGTAAAAATCTCATTCTTTATTTCTGCCTAAATTCAGTTTTGTTTTAATGGCACAAGTTATGTCAGTGTAGTTCAAGTTAATTTTATGTTTACAGCCTAATAAGTCTGTTGTGTCTTAGAGATTTGTCTCAGACCTTTTAGCATTAAAACCTTGGCTAAGATGAAGAAAAGCTCCTGCATTGTCCCAAGGAGAGCAGAATCCTTTATTACTCCTTAACAACCCAAACATAGTCCTTACTCTATTCTCTCAGGGCACATACTCATGTCAAAACAGAGAATCATAATTTCACTAACAATTTGAAAGTTGTTTAAAAGGTTTAAAATGGAATCAAATACTGTACTGTGCAAAAGCCTTGGTCTGCTGGTCATTTTGTTTTGTTTTGTTGGGAAAACGGAAAGTAAGTGCAGAGCTTTATTAAAATATGTGCAAACATTCAGGGAATAATCAGGAATAGTTCTCCAGGCTTCTCGAAGGTTATTCAAAGCTGTTTTGAATGACCTTCTGATGTTAACTGCTTTTTGTTCTGTTCTTAATAGAGTTAAGGTCCAGACTCTGAGGAGTTTCCTGTGTTCATAAGTCCAACACTTATGAATTGTTGGCAAGATTTCCAACACCACTGGCTGAAATGCAGCCCCAAACCATGACACAGCCTGCACCTGCCTTAAACCAAAAGTTTCACACGTGGATTCATCACTCCATAGGACTCTTTTACATTTGACTTTCAATCCAATTCTTGTGTACCTGTGGGACATGACTTCCAGCGAGTCTATTTCTGATGAGGCATCAGTGATCAGTTGAGGATCAGCTGAAGGGCTGGTGCATGTCTTTCCTGGATTTTTTACATCCAGACTTTCGGATACTCTTCATATGCTGTAGAGCTTTAAGCTTTGCCATCACTACAATTTAAAACAGTTTTTTAAAAACCTTTTTTTTTTCCAATGCTATGTAAACACAACGCTGGTTTGTCCCTTGAGCTTTGTTCATAGGTCAGTGTCAAGAACTGGGCTATAAATGAGTGAAAAAACATTCAGTGTCCAAAGAACAGCTTTGAAAGACCTTCAAAAAGCTCAGAGAAGTATTGTTCAAGAGCACCTTAAAAATACAAGAAAGCCTGGCTCCTTTGAAGTAAAGTACAAAGAAATAAGGAGTGGCTCAAGGCTTTGCGGCACTGTAATAATTTAAATAGTTAAAGTTAGCAAAATGTAAAAGTGTTTGGTAAAAAGTCCCTGATGCGAAGTTTGTGTAAATGCTGGAACACTTGATACTGCTGTGATTCTGCTGTTTGCTGTGGATTTTGTGGATTTGTTTCAGCCTTATAAATCAAGTTTGATCCTTTAATTTTTCCAGCTTATTCTTAAATAGAAAATAATTTTCATTTTTAATTTGACTTGTCTCCCCCCCCCACAACTACCCTTTATCATGGTTTTAACCAAGCTTAACTCTGCTTGGCAGATTGTTGAGCCTTTGATTCATTTATTATTTTTTCCGTGCATGAAAAACCTTATGTGATTTGCTTTGAAAAGTGGCAGTGAAGGAGAATTACAATCTTCTTGGCAAGTGTGTTCAACAAGCCAGAAACGTGGACTTCACAGATTTATATTCCCCCCGCCCCGCGTCCTTCCTCACATTTCATTTTTCATCTTCCATTTTCTCTTCAACATAATAAAAGGTTGTTAAATATAGTTCTAGTGAACACTCTGGGTAATTAGAAAAGGATGAGAAATGAAGCAAGTGCTATTGAGTGCACATTGCCGTGTCTTCCTGGCTTGATAAGCAAGCCATTTTTCAAAATTATTGTACCAACATTTGCGATAATAATGACCGGCAAAAACAGCAAAGTTAGCAGGGTGAAGAACTATATTACAAATGGGCGGGAAAATGCTGATTCATAGCTTCTAATTCCTCTTAATAGGCTGGTTATAATTTTTACATTAAGGTCATTTATTTGCGCTTGTAGTTACGGTCTGTCCTGCTCCATCTACATTGTTTCAGCCTCTCGAGTGATAATTAACTGACTGCACGCAGATAGGATTCGTTCAGCAGAAAATCAGTTCGGTCTGAATTCATGAGCTCATTTTCTGCGAAGGTGCAACTGAGGTTCAGTTAAATTATTCTTTCACAGATCTACAAAATGCATTGTGATCCCTTAGTGTTACTGCGGCTGTATCCTGTTCATTGAAGTAAGTCTTAAAGCATGTGTACGGCACATATATTGTTTGCCAGTTGCTTTCAGCTCTTTATTGAAACTGTAGTTTGATCATGTGAAATATTCTAAATGTTCTGTTTACGTGTAGGTGTGGAAGGTAAAAGTGTCTTACTAAAGTTACAGCATTCACAGACTGTTATAAACAGCCCATTTGTGTTTGCAGATCAAGTATTAGTGCATCATAATGTGTATACTCTTGAGATTTAACTATGCTTAACCCGATGCTTGAGCTAGGATGTCTGAGATTATCATATTTTACGCGTTTCTATGGGCAGGGTTGAAGCAAAGTGGTGAATCGCCTTCCTGCGTGTCTAGAATAAAATGCACAAACCTTGGCAGTGCAGCACGACATGTTCTCCGTGGCCCACATGGAAGTGACAGTGTGTGAAATATTTTGTAAACTAACTTTCTTGGGAGATATTTCACACTCGGCGCTGGCGACTATCCAACGCTGCTTTTGATTTGTTTTTCAAATGTTCTGCTAGGAGATTAAACTTAGCTTACATCATTACTCATTTGTCAAGATCATTTAGATTCCTTCTCATTGAATATATTTACCGGTGCCTTCACCCCCTGCTAGAATCCAGCCTAGTTTCTGTATTTATTCTTTTTCTCAGCAGCACCGGTGATTAATCTTGGATGGCATCATATTTCCTACTTCCACTCTGTCTGCAATGATATCTCAATGTTGGTGCCGTAGAAGTGGCTGTACCCATTTCATTACACATGTGTACACAAACTGATTGCGCTCTCTTCCTCTTCACTTGTAGGGGACGTTTCACAGTCAGCAGTCTCTCGACTATGGCTCCCAGTTAGTTGGAGGAGTTTCCCCTGGCAAGGGTGGCAAGACCCACCTTGGCCTGCCAGTTTTTAACTCTGTGAAGGAGGTGTGTGTGTGTGACTCCTTGTCTAATTGTGTTGTAATTGTGCTTATTGCTGTTGTAATTCTTTTTTAAAAACAAGAACTAAAATATGTAGTTTGTATTCTTCCTACTGTGATCCTTTGCAGATGGATTTTTGTAACGTAACATTAGGTGGCACTGTTTCATAACTTGAGAATGTCCCTTTTTTTTTTTTTTTTTTTTTTTTTTTTGATGCAATGCCAATGCCTTTTATTCTTTGCTTCAGGCAAAGCAGGGCACAGGGGCAGACGCCTCTGTGATTTATGTACCTCCTCCATTCGCGGCAGCAGCCATCATTGAGGCCATTGACGCAGAGATACCTCTGGTGGTGTGCATCACTGAGGGCATCCCCCAGCAGGACATGGTTAAAGTCAAACATAAGCTTCTGCGCCAGAGCGCGACTCGCCTCATAGGCCCAAACTGCCCAGGAGTCATTAATGTAAGTGCATACATAAATACACAGCGGAGGACAAATATACTTACTTCTCTTTCTTTCTTTTTTTTTGTGAGTGGGGGTGGCTGAGAGGGTTGAAAGCCCAGATTCCTTCTCATGGACTCCCTGAGATTTAATGCATTAATAATAACAGTGATTTTTTTCCTTTTTAATATCATGGGAGTTTATCCAGTAGATAAAATGGAGAAAATGACAAATGACTGTCTTTTTAAAAATTGTTATTTATTATTATTATTATTATTATTATTATTATTATTATTATTACTTATTATTATTATTATTATTACTTATTGTTATAGAAGAAAAAGTTTAAAAACAGGTTTTTAAATTGTAAAAAATTACAATGACGTAATAATGAACTGCAAATGTGAACTGCAAAAAACAATGTGTTTTGTTTTAGATATACACTGAAATATGTGGGTTTTATTTGTTTTCTCAGCCTGGGGAATGTAAGATTGGCATCATGCCAGGCCACATTCACAAGAAAGGAAGAATCGGTGAGTGGTGATGTGTCTAAGGTCACACAGGCAAAAGCTTTAAACATTAAGCTTAATTGAATATAACTTTAAAATGCCAAAAGTTAATGTATTTAAGAATGTGTGAAATCTAGAGAGCTTACATGGTGTTGTATGCCCTCACTGGCTACTTTAAATGGGCACACCTTGCCAGTATCAGGTTGGACTCCCTTTCAACTTCAGAACCTTCTTAATTCTTCATGGCACAAATTTAACAAGATGCTGGAAACATTTCTTAGAGATTCGACTGCTGTAACAGAAGTCAAGACTTCTCAGACCAGTCAACCTTTTTTCCCCAGTCTTCTGTGGTCCAGTGCAAATTGTCACCACAGTTTCCTTTTTTCTGTTCATGAGTGGTATCTGCTGCTGCTGTAGCCCTTTTGCTTCAAGGTTTGAAGAGTTGTGTAGGAGATACTCTTCTGCATACCTTGGTTGTAACGAGTGGTAATTTGAGTTACTGTTGCCTTCCTATTAACCTAAGGCAGTCTGGCCATTCTCCTCTGGCATGAACAAAGCATTTTCACCTGGAGACCTGCCTGTCATTGGATATTCTCTCTTTTTTACACCATTCTTTGTAAGCCCTAAAGATGGGAATCCCAGCAGATTTTTTAAATACTCAGATCAGTACATCAGGCAATTTAAAAACCATGGCTCGCTCAGATACTTAAAATCACCTTTCTTTTCTCATTCTAATGACTGAGTTGCTGCCGTGTGATTGGCTCACTAGATATTTGTGCTAACTAGTAGTTGAACAGGGACACTCAATAAAGGGGTCAAAATTCAAAATGAATAACACTCACCTGTTGGATCAGGCTTCTCCAACCACAGTCATTAAATGGCTGAAGAAAAACACGCTGCCTTTCTTTCCAGGTTGAAATTTTTTTCCTTTTTTTATTTTATTTTTAAACACAGCACTATTTAGATCTTACATCGAGCTCCTGCTGTTGACAGCTTGACGTGCAGCATGTGCTGCCGGCTAGTGAACCTTTACAGGAAGTCTGTTATATATGTAGTAAATCGCCTGCCATTTATTATTATTATTATTATTATTTTTTTTTTTTTTTTTTTACCGCAGCATAGAGGGAGCAGCTGTTATGATGGTGATCTGTTTTGTATTTTATGTCTTGGTGAAAAGATCCTGACAAAAAAATGGCAGCTGCATTTTATTTTATTATATCACCTTTGACCAATATTTCTTTTAATGATGTTTAACTGTAAGCAAAGAAACCTAAGAAGTTCTTTCTTTCAGGCATTGTTTCTAGATCGGGTACCCTGACATATGAAGCTGTGCATCAAACTACGCAAGTAGGCCTGGGCCAGTCACTCTGTGTTGGTAAGCTACCAATGACTTTTGGCATATTAAGTTTAAACTGAACACGCAGTGCTGCTGAATGTATTTTTATATCTGTGCAACATAAAACAAGCTTTTAACTGCTCGAAGTAGATGCCAGGGAGATTTTGTAGGCATGAACAGAGAGAATTTTATATTAGTATGTGCTGCATTTGGTTTGAAGACATGCTGGTCACTTATTACCAAGCACTCAACATCACATCCTTATATTTAATTTAAACCTCACTGTGAATGTTGGCAGGACCTTAGACGTGATAAGATATTAGACTTTCATCTTTAATAATTACTCCAGAGATTAAATAAAAAATATATATATATATTTTACAGGACTCTGTAGAAATAGGAAGGTGATCTTCCAAGTTCACCTTGCTCTAAAACTCATCAGATGCTAATACATTTCAGCAAATAGCTCAGACGTTTTCTAATAAAAAGGCACTTTTCTGATCAGTGCTCAGAATATTCCTCTCAGATCTGAGCATTAAAGGTGCTGCTATCTTTGAAGAGCCCTATTGAGATCGGACAGATCCATTGAGTGGCTCAGATGGATGTAGAAACTTACTTTCAAAAGTCTTTGTCCTGAAAATCTTAAGGATAGTGTTTTTCATCTCACTCGCTCATCTATAGCCGTACATAAAATGTGATTGTGTACCATATATCTTAAATATATCCTTTTTTCTCTTAAATTCATGCTTCTTTTGTTTTTTTAGGTACATCTCAAAAAAGACAATACTAGCTTTTACACATTCTGTAAAATAATGCCACATTTATTACAAATGTAGCTGGTAAAAAAAAAGCAGATAAAGGATTGCAGGTAATATCATATTTTCTGCATATCTCACATGTTTATAGATGTGGGACTTTCCATTAACCCACCCATCTGTTTATTACCCTACTTTCTCTGCAGTGTCTCATAGCCTTGTTTTAATAATTCATTGATTTACAGCATGGATTAACAACACATGCTGCTTGATAGCACAACCTGTGACATTTTCCCAAACTCTGTTTCCCGCTGTTTAAAAACCCAGTGTATTCATTCGTCAATTTTGTATCGCTCCCTATTGTTATTCACAGTATGAGCATCAGCATGTTTGCTTTCTAGGAGGCAGCTCAGAATATCTGTTTAGATTTTATTAGAACATCTTGACATTCAGTAACGACACAATCACATCCAGCTCTGTTATATCTTGGCAAAACATCAAAAGATTAACTGTTTTACAAAAACAAATTCTTTTGGCCAACTTGTGTGCCACCAGAAAATCCATATCAAAGAGCTACTTGGACTCTGGAATTAAATGAAAAACAACTTGGCTTCATCATTATTTAGACATTTTAATTATGGAGTGTCCTCTAGCCAGACTTCATAAAGCTAGTGCCGCAACAGTATTAAATATTGTAGAGTTCATTAAACGGAGTTTATTGGTGGGTCTGCTCGTGACTTCTGAAGTTTGAGTATGACCTAGGGGCTACAGCAAATTACAGTTAATGCAATATTTAATATCACTGTCATCTTTGTTGCTGTTAATGTGGGTGCGCTTTGATTAGTATGCATGTAATTTTTTTTTCTTGGTGTTGCCAGGTTTTCTAATGGTGCGAATATAAATTAAAAAGACATTGAGTCTGTGGAGATTTGTCCATGCTTTTGTAGATCCTGATGGAAAGTATTGTTAAAAATGATTATTGCACCCTTGTGGTTTTCAAAAGCTTTGTAATTTTTGTTTCCTGGATATGAAACAAAAGACATTAAAGTACCACGCAGAGATGCAGATGATTTCGGACAATTGAGGTAAAACTGAAAAATGATTGAGAATGTTTGATTTTTTTGACTCTGCCCAGTTGAACTTTTTTTTTTTTTTTCTCCCCTAACAAAATGTCTCAGAAATGACTGCAGTTAATTTTATAGAGCTTTACAGCGTTTCCAGCTCATTGCTTTAGCTCTCTGTCACTGGTCAGCACTGGCATTGCAAGTAGTAGGACATTTAAAGGATCTGTGTCCAATGTTTATTTGTTGTGCAGAGTCTATTTTGCCCTGCTGAAATGCTAAACTAGAGCTTAAAAGTCACTTGATATACAGTATATTGTACATCATTTGCTAATCAAGGCACTGCTCAATGAAAATGAGACCAGATTTACAGGGAAATTAAATCAGTTAATATTAATTGTTGTGTGAAACAGTCTGGGCAAAGCATCCCCAGATTATCTTGGTAGTGGTTATCAGATGTTGTTGACGTGAAGCTTGTTTCCAGCGGCTGCTTATTTGATGAAGCCTGAACAGCCATGTGATCCTCCTTCACAGGCATTATCATTATCAAGTGTTTGCTTTGTCTCCTGCAAGGTATTGGCGGGGATCCATTTAATGGCACAAATTTCATAGACTGTCTGGAGGTGTTCCTGCAGGATCCCAAGACGGAGGGCATTATTCTTATTGGAGAAATTGGAGGAAATGCAGAGGAGAATGCAGCAGAGTACCTGAAACAGCACAACTCTGTAAGGAAATGACACACTGGACACCCATAATCTCACTTCACACTCCTGCTAATATCCCCTCACACAGCGCTTCACCTTAACACATATATCTGTTCTTATAAAAAATGTATCCTTTTCTGAATTAGCTCTGTTATGCCCTTTCAAACTATGTCAGCTCAAGTGAAGACTGGAAGCCATCATATGAGCTATGAGCGTGATCGTATCTTCAGGCTGGCTTTCTTACTTCTCTGTGTCAGTGTGATTTGTGTGATCAAGATAAGCTGACAGATGGGATGAAGGTATGATTCACAGGACATGTTCTGAAATCAGCAGTGCTGATGAACAGTGAACCTTTTGTGAGACCACATATGATAAAGAGTGGGGTGAGGATTGACTTGTGTATCCCAGTGGCTGTGAACTTGTATATATTTAAAAAAATAATTTTTTGTTCGGGGTCTGAATACTTTTAGCCTGTTAATTTTTCCGTGTGCATGTGTTTGCTTCTGTGTCCGCGTGCGCGCTTATGGTGCTCTCGAGCTAAGAAATGAATTTGATTTGCCCTCAGCTTCTCTAATGCATGCAAATCTCCTCCTGGCGTCTCAGGAGAATAACTTCTCACACTCTACAAATAAAGTACAAACACCCGCCACCCAATCACCCAGAGTGTTGACAGGAAGGGACAGTTCAAATGAAACGCATGCAAGAAAAAGCCCAGCAGAGCGTGGGAGTAAGCTGCAGATCTCATGTTGAAAGTTAATTGTGTAGAACATCGTACATAAAATGGCATTCTTTAACTGTAATAGTTGAAAAAGGGTAGAAGGATATCTGAAGACATTGTTTTTACTTTAACTCAACTTTTCTAGATTTGGATACATTCAAATTCAAGTCACTGATGCACTGCCAGCGGTGTGCTCCCATAAGTGAAAATGGCAGTGTCTGGAATAAGCAGTAGGCTACCTTAAAATAAAATGTTAATACACGTAAGTATGTTTTGCTTCTGTCAGTATCTTCTTGGTTTTATCTTCTTGGTGGAAAACTCCAAAACCTGGTCCAGTAAACTTTCAGTTTGATTTGAAACTTGGATTTATCTAAAATAAGGTTTAAGGTGAGTGGAGGGAAAAAGAACATATCAAATATTATTGTTTAGTGTCAAGCACATTATAAAACAGGCAATGTGCGTCATCAGGGTAGCGTAGGTGTGATTTGATTAAATTTGATTGACAGCAGTGATATAAGCGATCAACCCACCTTATGTCTTGTTCCAAACGAAATCCCACATTTAAGCATTAATCTTGCACATCTCTCTAATGGTCATTGTTTGATATTCTGGTATTTGATTTGATCTCCTCTGATAGATTTGTGATTTTTCAAAAAGGCTCTTATTTTTATTAATCTTATTTTGGATTTGAACACAGAGCTGTCATAGTCTTTGGATTTCCATCTTTTAGTATCAACGGTGCCTTGCCATCACCTTCTACCAGCAGCTGTAGACATGCTCACTACCAGACCAACATGTCGTCACATAAACTATCAACTTCTGTGTAATTCAACAAACGCTCAAAGATTAAAACGATATGGCCGTCCCTAGAGCGCAGCACACGTAGCAGAGTTCATAAATCATGGAGGTCATTCTTGTTTCTGTTTGTTTTGGTTTTTTTTACAGTATAAATCGATCATTTTTTATTTTTTTTGCTAAAATTTCGACACACCAGCACCACCACAAATCTACTATTCTCTGGTCTTTTAGCGTGGTTACATCATCCACTCTCTTTTTATATAACCAGACCTCCGAACTGATTCGACATCTTTCAAAAACAGGTTCATACTCCATAATAACTGGGTTTTATTGAAGGGATGCGTTTTATTTTTAGCAAATTATTATTTTTCCCAGCTGAGCCTTGGCTGAACCTGGCACAACACAGCCATTACAGGAAAGATTAAAATATCTCATGTGAAATAAACAGTTTTGTGCTGAGCTTTTTCAGTATGTATTCACAGAGGGCCACATTACTCATTTCAAGACGTTAAACCCAAAACTGTTGCTTAAATGCCCCGTTTCGCATTAGCTTGACAAATTGTGCCACATTGGACATGTTGTGTATTCAATGCCCATTGAAATTAAAGGTTGAGTGTCATGATTGATTCATGTTATGCAACATTTAATAAATTGATCTCCTGACGTGCGAACGACATATTAGACCAAAAGGGGAGAAAGTATTGATTTCAGTATCCATCAGTGTTACAGCTGAGTTACTGCACACTATTTTGTCTACCGCTGCTTTAATTCAGTGAAATGCAAGAAAACAAACTCATACTTCCCACTAGGTTCTGCTGTCAGATTTTATGATGTAGGGCATATGTCAGCATTAAGCCTTCATTGGTGTTGATGCCCTCTATTGCCAAGTAAAAAGTGGTTTTATAACATCACCTGTATCAGCGGTTTATCAATACAAGAGTCTCACAGGCTTTCTAACAGAAAAAGGCTTTCCACGCCATATTAAAATTTGGGTCATGCATGTCAAATACGTCATAGTATTTGGCACCTCGACTACTGTTGTGGTATGTATAAATAAAATGTCCTCACCCCATCTCCACTGACCTTTTAAATAAGCATTTTATTCTGTGAGGAAAAAAAAAAACCCCTGAAAATGAAGGAAGGCTGTAGTTTGGATGAAGTCTGAAGTTGAAGCGCTGGCACATGTTATTTACACCCCACCCTCATCATGTTGGTGAGGCCACCTGCGTGTCCCAGTTTTACTTTTAAGCTTATGAAAACAATTCCTCAATTTAGAGCAGGGCATTTTGTGTTTATAGAACAAAGGCGTTTTCCAGTCATGTTGGCACAGAGGAGGTGTTAGAACGTTATATTATGCGATTGGTCTCATAATTAAGGTAATAAATCTGTACAGCTAACAGTGGAAGACAAAAGACGAGTAAAGGGATATTGTAATATGACACCCTTCCCTGTATGAGTTGTTACTTGGAGCCCGGGGAAGCAGGGATTAATGGAGTAATTAAACCTCTTGCGTTTGAGGTAGATTTAAGACTTGATCCACACGAGGTTGGTTTGTTTATTTAGAACGTGATTTGACTCCTGAATACTGAGTGGGCTGTTTGTGCTAATTTGTTTTTATGCATACATTTTCGATGCATAGAACAGATGCTTCCAACATATTTAGAGCACTTTAAAATGATGTTCCCTCCCTATTTTCATTTCCCTGTTAACTATTCAAGTGTTAATGCCTCATTAGTGGTGCATTTCTGAGCCAAGGTCCTCAGCATTTCCCCGGCTGGTATATGTCCTGTGAGTCTTAATTATCAGAAGTCATCTCTAGTATATATTAGTAGCTGCCATTTTGTTCCTGCCAGTGTCAGGTTTGAAATGCCAGTTTGAAGTGGGTGTCTTTGAAGGACCTCACTATATTGCTGTAAAGGCTGTAAAGCATGCCACATTCACCCTCTGAAAGCAGCTCACCGGATGAGCCACAGCCTCTGTTGAAAGCACAGGACTAAGGCTGCGTGCGTGCACTTGTGTTTGTTTGTGCGCTAGTTTAAATTTGTGCATGCGCACACGCACTAAGCAGTCCTCTGCAATTATGTTGTTATTCCTAAGTATGAAATATTAGCTGCTGTTCATGTGCGCGCGCACAGACACACTCACACACACACACACAGTCCCCCTTGCTAGTTGTGTTATTGGTGAAGATGAAATATTAGCTCTCTTCACCTTGGAAATGATCTTAACTGTTGAATGTATCATCCATCAGTGAGAAAGCAGTATAGATGGGTGCTGAGCTAATCAGTGCCTACATGACTAATTACCATTTTAGAAATGAGATGATATGAAATGGCGGGAGCCTGAACCCCTATCTGGTCATACACCAACCCATGCAATTAAATGGCTTGATTGACCCTTTGTTTTAATATTGCAGACTGAGACAGAGATGGCAGGTTAGACAAGCCTGTTATCATGGGATTCTCTAATAGGAGGACAAGGGGTGTTTCATTTCTAATGAATGAATAAAATGCAGGTGCAGAAAGAGGATTCAACTTTTCTCTTCTTGTGCTTTCTGATGCTATTTGCATCTGACACTTTCTCTTGAGCAGTTTCCCCTTTTCTGTGCATCTTCACCCCATTTTTATGTTCCGATTTTCCTTTTTCTCCTTTTCCAGGGTGATAATTCAAAGCCTGTGGTATCCTTCATCGCTGGTCTAACTGCTCCTCCTGGCCGTAGAATGGGCCATGCTGGTGCCATCATCGCTGGCGGAAAGGGTGGAGCCAAAGAGAAGATTGCAGCCCTCCAGTCAGCTGGAGTTGTAGTCAGCATGTCCCCTGCTCAGTTGGGCAGCACTATGTTCAAGGTGAGTCACTTGGACCAGTAAATATTCAAAGGTTCAAAGATTAGTAATCATGAACAGTGATGGAAAGTACGGCTCCAATGTGTCAGTGATTGATAACTGTCAGAAATGACTGCAGGCAACTTTAGATCAGTTGAGAACAGCAAGCTTTTTAGCTAGCAGTGCCATAAATAACAAATGCCCAGGTGGGTGTATTTGCATGGTTTTGTCATGGTGAAATTAAGCTTGATCCAGAGCTGGTATTTGTTAGAGTAACCCAATTTTGTCGCCTAAAAGCAGAGTCTTGCTGAAAATGAAAGGTGAAATTACATTGTCGTGTTTTTGTGGTTGTAGTCTTTAAGAAGTTAGTTTATCAGTGTTGTCTCTAAGTTGCAATAAAGGGCAAAAACCACATCAATAGTTTGCCCGTGCACGCGCGGGCAAACTATTGACCATGAATCCACATTTTAAACATTTTTCTACCGTTCTGTGTTTGCAAACTAGTTGGTTAATGAGAGTCTGTTTTAGAGAAAAAGCCATAGTTATTCTTTCTTTCGTTTTTTTTAGAAAAAAATTATCTGTCCACATCTATTATCATTATCAGTATTATTCAGATTAAAAACTTTAAATGAAATGTATGATGAGTTCATAAATTATGATTCAGTGCTATATATTAAACTGCTAAACCATTGATCAGCAAGTTCTGCTTCATCCACCTACAGCAGTAAAATGCTCAGGGAGTCCAGTGACGTACATTAACTTTTGCAAAAGGTTTATTTTGTGTAAGGAGCACTTTTCCTTTTATTTTTTTATTTATTTATTTATTTTTTTTTTTAAAACCTAAATTCAGTAAGATTCTTATAAGAAAAAGAAAAACTAGGACTGCCAACGTTAACGTGTTAACGCCGTCATCGGGATTAAAATTTTTGGAGCGAATCTGGACTGCAGAACGGACAATCTTTGAATAAACTGCTCAAAATGCATTGGCAGAGACATTCAGAGTCATTCTACACTCCAGATGGGTTGATTGCGTTAAAAATTTTAATCTCGTTAATTGTAATGATGGCGTTTACCCGTTAGTGTTGACAGCCCTGAAAAAGAAAAAAAAATGTATCTATAGTAAGGGATATACTGTAATTTTGATCCCTCCTGAATTTTTAAGTTTGGTCACATAAAGAAATTCTTATTGTGATAGCTTTGCTTTATGGAGGGAGACAGAAAATCACTGCAAAATTATTTTTAATTAATTTTGCTTGTCATTGATTGAAATAAGTATTTGATGTGACTTAGTAGTTGGTGGAGAAACCCTTGTTGGAAAGCACAGTGGTAAGATGCTTTCTAAGGTGATCACCAGGTTTGCAAGATTACAGGAGGGATTCTGGTTCACTCCTCTTTACTGACACTCTCTAAATGATACTTGGCAGCTTGAATCTTCACAGTATTTCAATAGGACTGAGGTCTGGAGACTGGATAGGTTCCTCCATGACTTTAATGTGCTTCTTTAGGCACTCCTTTGTTGGCGTCTTTGTTATATATGATTTGGGACATTGTCATACTGGAAAACCCACGACTAGGTATGTGTGTAATTAGTCGACTAGCTGACGTTTAATCTAATTGGTAAAATTGAATTGATGGCTTATGTCGGTAAACTGTCTTAAATGTTATGCAACAGTCTGTCACCAAATGGCGCATTGTTGATGAGAAAGCCATCAATCTGTTAATCTAGCTTTCTCCGAAAGGTGGATGGTCTCTCCCTGAGCGATAGGGTGAAGAGTTCAGTGCTTTGCGAGGGGTTCAGAGTAGAACTGCTACTCCTCCACATCGAAGGGAGACTGCTGCTTCTTGGGTAAGGTTTTCCGGTCTGGGATATCCTACCGCGAGGAGGCCCTGGCTTAAACCAGTAGTCTTCTGCAGTCTTTTGACAGCTCTTTGGTCTCACCTGTGGTGGTGGAAAGGTTGGAATAGAAGGAAGAGATTCTGTGAACAAGTGTGATTTCTAAACATACTGAATTGTGATCAGGGGTATCTGTAATTCATTGGCATGTGTCCCCATGACGCACACAAACTGCAGTCCGTTGGTTTGGGAATTCTGGCTGGGTTTTAAATACTTTACCTAAATACATGCATACATACATACAAATCTATTTGAATTTCATTGAGTGAAAAATGCATTTTTTTAGTTGTTCTCTCTCCATTAAAACAAAACTGCCACAAAAATTAGAGACTATTAATGTCATGGGCGAAGTTACAAAATCAGCAGGTGATCCAATAAATAATTAATCCCCCCATGTGTCTGTGTGTGGATCAGAGCTGATTGATAGTTAAATTTAACAGTATCGCATGATATGAAAATACTTATTGCTGGAATATTTAGTCATTGGTGGGAACGGTGTTAAAAATGCTTCGCTTTAAACAGAAGCAAGCAGAATTCTTATTAATTTAACTATAGTCCCAAACAATTTATGTCACACTTATGTTTTTTCAGATACATGCAATTTAAAAAATTAGGACAAGAAATGCATAGAAAGCAAAAATTATGATATCTACCCCATGCATAAATATGTGGTTCATTGTTTAATGTAGAACTATAAAATATACTTGTTTGCATTTATTTTATTTTTAAAGTTTATGCAATGTATCAACTAATGAATAAACATATTTTAAGCATAATTACATGTAAGTGAGATTGTGATAATTCTTCTCTTTAGTTTGCAGACCAAAATATCTTGTGATCCTGGTCACTTGTATCTCTTATCACAGTTAATGTACTCATGTAAGGAGGTTTATTTAGTTATTTATCTCTTCTGAGTAGCAAAGGTTGAGATTGAACTTTTAATATGCTATAAAAAAGGCAGAAGAGAAGGGCAGAAATTAATAAATGTGTGTTTACTGTGGCAGAGTTGCTGGCATTGCCTCTTTATTTCAGTTTATCTCTAGGGAAGAACTGTTAACAAGATGTATAAAAAGTGAAAGCATGTATTACACCCATTCATCATCTTATACTTTCATTACCACTGCTGGCACAACTGCACGCAGATATAGATTTACATGACTTTCTTTCCCAAAGTTTAATTCATAATCATTGTGTGTAATGATGAAAAACGTGCTGCGTGGTTGCTCATATTGCTGCACGTTGTGTTCATACATCTCTGTTAATCTCATTGACCGCCTTAATCGGAGTAATAACATGTAAGAGAAGAAAGTAGAAATAATGCTATCTCCGCAGGCAGGAACAACAACCGGGGAATTACTGTGTCAGCTGACCTGCATGAACCTGAACATCAGGAGTCCAAACGTGCATCTGCAGAAATCTATACATGCGTCATCAAATGCAATCAGATGTTATAACAGTATTTTGTGAGCTCGAGAAAACTTTGACAGAAGGGCCAAGGTTTCAGTAAAATCTCTAATTCCAGGTGTTAATAATAGTTTAACCTCTTAAACATCTTAATGGAACATGACTGCTTTTTGTTCCCACACCAATCCTTGCACCATGTTCATCATAAGAATAATCAAGTTCAGACTGAGAGCTCACTTGTAAGTAGGACACAGTATACTAATAGTGCCTCCTTCTGTCATTCTGTGTGTAGCCATTTGAAAATTTAGTAAAAGTAAAAAAATAATATTAATAATAAAATGCAGCAGAATGAGGAATATTTATTCCTCGGGTGTAACTTTGGTCCTTTGTTGTCTAATGCATGTTAGACAGGAAAATGAAACTGAACAAGGTGTACATCTTCAGCATCAAGCTGCACTAACGCACTGAATCAGCGGCTTTTTTTTCTATCAGACGGGGGGCAACAGGATGAAGATTAGACAACGACCAGTTCATGGCTCATTCTTAACTAGATATAAAGTCATAGCCTTAAAAGATTTAAAGCCTGTAGTTTTCTCTTTTTTCCTGATATTTATTGTGGAATATTTTATTCATCTTTACAATTTGTTTGCTGCATCTTCTTTCCCAAAGATCTCAGGATTGTGATCATCCTTTTAGTGTTTGTGCCATTTTTATTGTTTCAGCAGTGCTAGGACACCCTTTTTATTTCTTATTCAAGTTAACTAAAAACATTTTCTTTGCATGTACTGTATGTTTTTGTTACAGTACAACTTCTAAACTGTTGAATCTCCAAATAACATTAAACGCACAATAAGGGGGGAAAAGAAAATCTTATGTGCACCCCACTACAAAAAAAATCTTCAACAGAGCTGCATGGATGTGATTTTTATCATGCAGTATTAGTTATAAGCAAACAACCTTACAAATGTCATGAGATTCCTTTGTTGTTGAACTATGTGTGTGACATCCATTTCAAAACAATCTCTGCCAACTGCAGACCAGCAAGAAATGCAAAAAATACAATAAGCTCCTGTAGGTTTCCACGTCCCACACAAAGCCAAAAATTAGTAGTAACACACTCGCAATGATAAACAAAGGCAAAATTTAGTTGCGCTGGGTGCAAGGAGAAGAAATCAGTAAACCTATATTTATCTGAGAACAACTTAATTTATATGCAAAGGAAGAATAATTATGACCTTTTACTTGTTTACAAAATCACAGTATTATCTTATCCCGCTGATAAAACTGCAAAGGTTTATGGAGACACAAAAATATCGAATCTGGATTTTGTTTTTGTAATATATTTAAAAGTTAAAGCAGGCGTGCTGACCATATTTACAATGCCTGCTTTCTTCATGTATCCGCGCCCAAGTGTCACAGCTGTCATTGCTTGCTTGTAAAGGTTTTGCTTTTCTTTCACATTACATGTTCGTCTGCTCTCCCCAGTTTCAATCCAGGCGTGTTCTCACCTGTCGCTTTTGAGTGGCAACCTCTACTTTGCTCATTTTTACTCCCCCTCTTGCTCTTGACTTGTCAACCATTAGACGCTGTCTCACAAAGAAGGCTTCTTTTTTCTTCTTCTTCCTTTTTTTTTTCTCCTCCCCCTCCCTCACAGACGGCTCTGCTTTCTTACCTTAGTGCTATGATTCCTACCTTTGAGTTAGTGTCTGTTGACACTGACCAACAAAGCATCTGTCTGCTTGTCACAAACACCCCCTCTTGTCTTTCTTGCCACTCTTTCCAACCCATTACCCTTTTTTTTTTTTTTTTTTTTTTTTTTTTTTTTTTTTCCACAGAGTACTAGTTTACACATT
>NW_024583091.1:20459-32689 GCF_018398535.1 Haplochromis burtoni | reverse complement strand
TTTTTTTTTTTTCTTTTTTTAGCCAAAAGCCTAACCTCCTCCCCTCTTCTAATTGTACCTCATCTGTAAAGCACAAACTTGGTGAACAAGATCATGGCTCCCCAGTTCCCTCCTCCCACTCCATCTAATTGTTGCTTTAAAGAAGGCGCTTGCGTTGGCTACCGAGCATTTTACATTATTCAAACACAAGCCTGTTTCCTCCTGAAGGTGGCAGTAGACCTTCAGGTATCCAGACGCCACAGAGGAATAGGCTGACATGTGCATGACTACTTGTGTGTTCTGTAGACCTGATAAATGACTTTTGCATTAAGTTACTTTCCTCCTGTGGAATGGAAAATTCTCTGGGAACGACGTATTCTATCATCCTATGATTTGTGTGATATTTCCCAAATTGAATATGTAAATAGCAACATCCTTTTTAATGGCTAACATAATGCTTTCTCATTTATAGTCACATGGTTGGACCGTGCTGATAAACAGAAGAACCATAACCACGCATAAATCAGATTTTTGCAGATGGGTAGTCCCTATCAATCAGAGGAAGTGTGCTGTTTTAATGCTGGCAACTGGAACTTAGTGAGATGTGCGTGCTACATGATTTGCACTCTCCAGGAAAAAAAAAAAAACAGGCACTCAACAGCTCTAGCCGCCTCTGTTTTCCCCCTTCAACAGCAGATCTGATACATGGGATCAAAACAGAGCTGAGTGAATTCTGCATGAATAAATCATTCACGTCTGTCTCCCTTCATGTCACGTTGTTTCTTTTCTTCTTCCTCTGTGTTGTCCATCTCTGCAGGAGTTTGAGAAGAGGAAGATGTTGTAAATTGCGCAAGAAGGCAGCTGACCTCTTACCCCCTGCCTCGAAATTGAGATGAGCAGCCTGAGTCTGGAGGTGGATATGCCCCTACAGTGTCTGTAAACCCCGATTATTTCAGCTACGATACGCACACGAAGTGTTTATATTGTAATTTCTGCCATGAACTCATACCTTGCACATAAATGGAAAGAATAAAACAGTGTTTTACTGGTATCCTAAAGAAACCATTGTACACTATGAAAAGCTTTATGGATGTTTTCCTTCTCCACACAATGTCGGCAGCTTACGGATCGACGCCACAGTGATCTGTTTCGTTCTGTTCTGCTGTTCCTGCTCTATGATGGATTTCATCACTAATTTCACTGGTTGCCCACCCGAATAACAAACATTTCTCATATCATTTTGTCAGCTGTGTCGCCTGTACTTTCACGTGGCATATGTAAGAAACAGATGTGGTCTCCTTGTAGAATGGCATTGCTGTCCCTAGATTTTTAGGCATCATTAAAGTAACTCGAGAAGTACAAATCATCACTTAAATGGGGATGCAGAAGGTGCAGGCAATGTGGTATAGATACAGAAACAACTGCCAGGTGAGCATTTATGACAAAAGTGCTTCTCTTGCAATGTTAATAAATCCCACTTCTGAAAACGCCTCATTTGACTGCCATTGTAAAGTCACTGCATCTGGTTTGTTTTGACTCATTCTTAAGGAGAAACGATGATTAGGCCAATTGATTATTTTGTTCAGAGATTAGAAGTCAAATTTACCACATTCAGTCATAAAGTCGAACACTAGTATTGACTAGAGATGGCACGATACCACTTTTTTATGTCCGATACCGATATCATAAATTTGGATATCTGCCGATACCGACATGAATCCGATATAGTGTTTTTTAATCAACAAAACTGTTTTTTTAAAATATCTTGCTGCATTTTGCAAGTCTGCAAGTTCATACTCAAGTTTAAAACAACAACTACACTAAAGCTATTCTGTTATACCTGTATGCAAAAAAAAAAAAATTCATAGTTCAGCAATACTGATCAATCTAATAAACTTAAACCTACACCATCATCCCTATTCTGGTATTTTAAAGAGTACTTAGCGTAAATATTAAGCAACCTAACTAATAGGGTTCCAACTCCCAGCAACAACAAAAATAAATAAATAAAAAATAGGGAACCACCCCTCACGCTCCACCTCATGATGCTTAATCGACGTAATCAACCTTAATTTGATGCAGTGTGAAAAAAATGCACAGAAATCAATAATTTTTCAAGAAATTTTAAATAGATTCAACATCTTTCTTCAACAAAATTGCAGACTGCACAGATGGTACCTTCCCAAAGTAAAAAGTACTATAGCTTACTAGGGTATATACTAGTCAATACTATTGACTAGTATCAGCTTGTCAGTGCCAATCTTTGAGGGAGAGCAGGAATTTCTGAGATTACAAAATAGACTAAGCTTTTGTTTCACCCTCCATTTTTACTCAACCTCTCTTTGTTGGAGCGTGAACTGCTCTGAGGTTTGTCGAGAGTCAGTACCACAAATATGTCCCTTGAATAAATTGTGAGCAAAGTGTCCTTTAAGTTCTTTGAAGCGTCATTTATCCTCAAGTCACTATTGAATGAAAGGACGTGAAGAGAGTGGAAGTCGTAATGTCACGTCTATCCAGGGATGGTCTCCACGAGTATCTGCAACTCAATGCAGTATCTAATGTAGCATTTCCTTTGTCAGTATTGAAAAATGAAGCCTGTCCTTGCGCTTGACTTTAAGACAACACAACACCCATAATCGTTAATCTAAAACCTTCAACAGATTTCTCTTCTCTCCGTTAGTTCGTGGGCACGACTCTTGCGTCGTGACATTTATCCACTGAACATCCAGAGGTTATGAGGAAAATTGTTGAGTGGAGGCATCTAAGCTGAAAAATATTAAATAAGTAAATAAAATGAACACTTAGCCAAGTGCACTGTGTGACATACTAATGAGGAACTTCAGTTCAGTGGTTGGATTTTTAGTTATTAGCATAACAAATTTCATTTGGGTTGTGTAATAGGTTTTCTTACCTCTGGAACACAACGTAAAACTTTCATAATGCATGATTATTTTTGAGGCTGCCGTTTTTCCCAAGCTTTCTACAACAGTCGTGTGTGGTTTTTGAGTTTTATCGAGCCAAGGTAAAGTGAAGCTTTGCTCTGAATGCTAGTATTTTCTAAGACTGTATATTTGAGCAACATACAGCTTGTGTGAGCATTCACAGAAAACTTTCAGGTTTTTCTCTGATCAACATAAAGTCAACTTCCACAAAAAGTTGCAGGTTAAACCGACACCTCATTACTGAACACAAGGTGAGTGTGGAGCGGGTGAGAGAAAATGAAAGGGGAAGATAAGGTTACAGTTGGTTTTGCGCCCACAGAATCTATTTAAATTAACTCACTGGGAACAAAAGTGTGTAATGAAGCATATAAAGCCCTACACTGGACATCTTTACAGCCTATTCTTATCTGCTCCACAGCAGTCAGCCAAGGCAGATTATTATGTGTAAACATTGTTAACAATTACTTTTTAATCTGCATTAGTGAATTAACATAATGACTGACAGTGGCACAGAAAGCTTATTTGTTTAGAGGCTCAGAAGTTCCTTCTTGTACTTCCAAGCTGTGTTCTGCTTGTATGCAAGAACTAAATCGGGCCAAAGTTAACCCTTTAGTGCAGTTTAACTGCTCCGTCTTTAGGATTTACTCAACTTTATCACAAGTAACAGCAGGTTCAAAATTAAAATGAACTTACTTTGGGAGCTGGCTTGTTTTCATCTTGTTAGTCATACAAAGCCCTTAAGGTTAATTTCCTATGGAAGTTTTTCTAGTTTAGATGATAAACGTTGTTTACTATCTCCAGTCATACTCAGAAATTTGGACACAGCGGCGGCTGTGGCTCGGGAGGTAAAATGGATCTACTACTAATCGAAAGATCAGTGAAGTATCTATGGGCAAGATATCGAAACCTAAGTTGTCCCCAATACATCCAGTGGAATGTGAATTTGTGAATGTTAGATGAAAAGCACATTGGCATTGAAAAATGTGCTTGTAGAGTGTGTGTGTGTGTGTGTGTGTGTGTGTGTGTGTGTGTGTGTTTGTAAATAAATGGGTGAAAGGCTTGTAGTATAAAAGCACTTTGAGTACTCAGAGTAGAAAAGCACTATATTATTAGTTTATAAAGCGCCTTTCACAGACATGAGCCCAATAATTTACATAATAAATCTATTGAAATTGGTTTGGAGTTCAGTGTGCTCTGTTCATTTTGAAAACATCTCGGGTTGTTTTTTGGGTTTCTGTTTAGGTATCGGTGGACGTTGCTTTTACAACATAACATGCAACCTTTGACTCCACTAACAAAGCGGCGTTGATGACAGCTGCATTTGATGTCATTCTTTGGGTGGAGTAGCTGGACGGCCTGAGCTGACAATTTATTCCCTCAGACCAAAGAGTTAACTTTATTCATAAAGCTATAAATGGCTGAGTCAAGTCCAGCAACAGACCTGCAGCAAAGTCTTCATTACCAAGAGAGTTCAGCTGACTTCAGCCGAGTCAATCGTCTGAGCTGAAGAAACAAGAATATTCCTCGGAGCAGGCAGCAGCCCTAATGAACTCAACAGGGTACTCTGCAAGTGCCCTTGTGCACGCTGTAACACCTTATAACTAATGTATGTGAGGAGAGGTTAGCAGCACCAAGGTGCCCAGCATGTAAATCAGTTATTTAATTAAACAGTTGCTGAAGGCACAGACCAGGTAAATCTTGTGTTGAGTTGTAAAGGCTTTTCCTTTAAAAGTATGCTCAGGGAAGCTAACCGGCAGTGTGTGTCGGGTCATTAACATTCCTATTGAAATGTATCTGTGGCATGAGCTGCTACCTGCCAATTAGGATAACAGTGCTTAAATACCAAAAAAGCTGTGCAATCTGGAAGCGGTGCAGGTGCAGGTTAGATTTGTTTTGTTTTGTAATTGCCCTGGTTTGTTGGCAGCGGTCTTCAATGAACTGCTAATCGGTTTAGTGTCACATATTGCTCCTTTCAGCCTGAAAGTGCCAGCGATCGTTATCAGATTGTTTTATTGATAACATTGAACGTATCTCCTGCAGTGTCAGGTTGGCGCAGTCTCCATTAAAGCATCGGAGAGCAGTAGTAGTAAGGACCAGAAATGAAATCACGGGGCTTGGCAGTAGCAATTTGCATGAGGTGGTATTGTTTTAATAGAAGCACTAACTTGAGATTGCTTTGGGAATTGAGGGCAGGAATGAGGATAGAAGAGCGGATGTACAGGGATCTTGAAACAGAGCCCCATTCTTTTTTTCTTTTTTCTCCCCCAAGTCAGCAGCGGATTAGTTTCTTCTTCTGACAGAGGAAAGGCTTTATTTGTCTAGCTTATGAGGATATAAGGACAGAAAAACAATGTTTCATCTAGAGAGTGAACTGCAGATTTTTCTAAATAAACTCACATTTTTGGAGTTAGCTTTTAAATACTGTGCAAAAGTCACCCCATATTTTATAATATTTTCTTTAGAAAACAGGAATTTGGGTGTATATATGTATTGAAATATGCAAACATACATGGAAATGCAGTGCATAAGGGTACATAAGACAAAGATAGCTTTGCCGTACAACAAGCTTCTGCTGCTTCTTTTGGAGTCGCCACAGTGGCCTCCTCAGAAGATGACTCATGTCTTCCTGTCACACCAACCCTCTGAATGTCCTCCTTCACTGCATCCATGAATCTTGTCTGTGGTCTTCCTCTTTTCCTCCTATATTGAATTTTCTTATTCAACATCCTTTTTTCAGTATAACCACAAACCACCTCTATACAAGTCCAAACCACCTCAGCCTTGGCGCTCTAATTTTATCTCCAAAGATTTAAGTTGTCCTTCTGATAAACTCAAAATTTTGGTATGACCAGCATTATTTTTCAGAACAGGCTAAACTCTCTTAGGCAGCTTTCTTGTTATTTCTTTAAGGAGTCTTCGGGAATAGTTGTCCAGGCATCTTGAAGGATATTCAAAGCTCTTCCTTGGATGTTTCTGCCTTTTGTTCTGTTTTCTGTGAACATAATCCTACACTGCATTAGTAATGTTGAGGTCCGTGCTTTGTGGAGGCCAATCCATGACTGATTGTGTTCCATTATGTGCTTTTCTATCCAGGTATGTTTTTACTGTATTGACAGTGAGGGGGAAAAAACCCTGCATACGTATGTTTGATGGGATCAAGCTGTTGCCAATTTGATGCGTTCAGATGGTATTGCATGGTGGATCAAAATCATTTGTATTTCTTTGTATGTTTACCTAAATAAATGGGAAGAAATTATGTTATTTCAACAAGAACAAGGACCTTAGGATACAATTTAGGTTCTCTGGTATGTCTATCCCTTCAGTGATGTGTCATTAAAAAAATAATAATTCTTAACCAACAAACAAAAAATAGCATTTCTCTAAAAATGGTCAGGTATGGGGACTGGCCTGAAAATGATCAAAGATGAAAACGTTCAAAGACAAACTTTGAAAGACCTACAGAAAAGTACTATTAAAGACCTCTTTAAAAAATATAAGAAAGTCTGGCCCTTGAAAGCAAATATACAGTAATATGGGGTGCACCCAATAATTGGCTCAGTTATATGTTTGTAAATTAATACATTAGCACGATAACAATAAACAGTATTAACATCTTACTAACAGATTATAACTTAACTTATTAAATGACATTTGGCTCAATTTCTAAATCTTTTTGTTTCAAACTGTCCCACAGTTTCAACCTCGCAGGAAAGAAAACATGAGGATTTGGGAAAAGGCTAAATTAATTTACAGCCAGGTCCACTGGTGAACACGTAATGACTGTAATGGTGAGCTCACATGCTGGGTTATCATGTCCAACCAGTCAGTGCCGTGGCTCATCAGCATTCCTCCCAGTGGGAATGACCGCAGTGTGGGCTGATACTGAGAAGGGACTGGCTTTGATGTGCAGGGATACATTTTCATGATATCACCATGGGTGACTTTTAATTTGCCTAAAGTGATGTTTGTTAAAAAAAAAAAATGGGAACAAGGCTGACACAAATAGGAATTCTAAAAAACAGAATTAGATCTTGACAAGATCATTACAGTTCCTTTCACGTGTGTATTGGGAATAATTTAATGAATAATCTGCCTCCAACACAAGCCTATCTCATCATATTTTATTAATACAAACATTTTTTTTTTGGTCATTTCCTTCCTTCAATAGGCCAAAAAAATCAGTAGCCTTTTAAAAAGCTGAATCATGTCGTTCAGCAGGCGAGATATTCCACTAAAACTGAAATGGAGTTAGCAGAACTTACAAAGGGATGTCTAATGTAAGTTCCTCTGATCGTTAAATGCTTATTTGACTTTCAGTTTACATGCTGCTTTGTTTGTCTGCAGCCGCAGGATGGAGGGATCTCTTCATAAGTCATGATTTGCAGCTCCGGGTGATGCCTCAGGATGTGAGATGCTGCGGTAGTTGAGGTGCTTTATAAAGTTTATCATCTTTGAGCTTAGATATAACCCAAGCTTCACATAGATCCTAGGAACTTGTTGTTGAAATTCTGTTAGAAAACGCACATTATTATTGATTCGCATTTTATTCATAGCCAAGCTTGGGAATTCACCTGCTGCTGTCTCCACAGTCACTCTGGGCCTTCATAAAAACAGCCCCGCACACGATAAAGGTATTGTAACTTCTATTTCACCAGAAGGATGACTGAACAGAGGATTACTATTAAGAGCTGTCTCAAACTGCATCGTTTCCCGATTGATGTATTGATCGCAGCCGTTGTGTTCCTCACAGCACAGAGGTTAGTTTACCTGTGCTTTTGATAAGGAGAAGATGGAAGAATGCTGTATTTTGCCGCATAATGGCTTCCTAACAGCCTGGAGTCTCATCAGAAAGGCAGTGATCTCCTCTGGCAGCTCATTCAGTCCCTTATAGCACAATGCTGCGGAGTACCTCCTCAAGCTGCCTATCCATCATACCCCAAGAAAACACACCAGATCAAGTAATGTTAGCCGTAACACAGTTTAAGCTTTTCTCTGTGTTGTGCTTTTATTAAATTTAGTGCCAGTGCAGAGAGTCTCTGTGGACAAGTTGATAGCTAGACAAAAGTCCAAGAGGAAACGGCTACTGTATAACAACACTTTGGAAAAGGTGGAGAGAGAATCTCCTGTGATTTAAAGGTTACAGGTGTGATGCCTGAAAAGGGTAGAAAATGGGAGCAGGTTTCGTTGGACTATAGGGAGTCCTATACCACCCAAAATGCAGCTGTCTGGACTCGTCTTGTTTTTTTTCGTGTCTGTTTTTTAAGGGCAAGGAAAGTAAATACATATAGTGCTGTTTTTTTGTATTTATTTATGTATGATTGTATTTATTTATTTATGTATGTATGAATGTATGTATGTATGTATGTATGGATGGATGGATGAATGGAAGGATGTATGTAATGTATAATAATACACATGCAGGCTGAAATAATATATATATATATATATATATATATATATAATGTGTGTAAAAGAAAGCAGAATTATTACCCTTTTGAAGCTTTCCCTTCATTTTCCTAAACAAAGCAAAATTACCTACTCCAAGGTGGTCGAACCCTCCCCGAAAGCCCTAAATTCACTGTGTGGAAATTGGTTTGTGGTCATTTGATTAACTGTAATATCATTTGGGAGTGTGGGAATACTTTGGGCGACAAGACAATAACAACTCGTCTTAAGGTGCATCCTGCATCTTCACCTGGTCTTCAATCTGTTTTAACCTGAAATGTTTCAGGAATGTTTACAGCTTTAGAAAATGTACTTTACAGTTTTATTTTGTGCACCATTTTACAGTTTCTGGAGGTAATGTCATACTGCTCAGTTCTGTGTGTGCTTTTCAATTTGGGTAGTATGTTTGCTGTGCATTTACTCTAGATGACTTGCTTTCATGTTTTGTAATCCTATCACATAGATGCTTGAAATCCTGAAAGTCCTGTCCTTGACCAGGTACCATTCCTTTACACAGAAGAAGTAAAAGATACTTTGTTTGAAAAAATAGGAGCTAGATTTTCCCTCTACCACCCCCCTTATAGAGTACTACTTGACAATAAATCAGCTTTGTTAGTTTATAAAATATCCTTCAGAACATGGTACTAAGGCATCCTCGTTTTTTCTTCAAAAGTGGGTCTTTTATGTTTGTGCTCGATGATACTCCACTTTAATGCACCTCTCTTTCCTTAAAGAAACACCTACTAACTTCAGGCAAATGATGGCACCAACACTTGACAAATAGCCAATAGCATTGCATGCAGGTGACAGACAGTTTGCCTCAGAGTCATTAGCTGAATGACACCAAGGACAAACAGTGACAGAGCTCCATGAAAAGCTCAAAAACCTGCCTACCAATAACAAATGTTTGTTTGATCCATTTGTACACAAAGACAGATGTGGCTCTACCGTCCTGAAGAGTTTGGTTACTTGCACAGCAAAATATCTTATCGCAGTCAGGCTTACATGCAGCATTACTGCTGGCTGGACTGCATTTTGAGACGAGGTTGAATGAATTTATGGATTGCATCAGAATTAGAGAATGTGGCTGTTGTGGATTGTGACTCTAACACCAGACAGCAGGTTTCTCGCTGTCTTTACCGACTTGTTGCAACCAGGTATGTAAATTGATTCACACTATGCATGAAAACTCTTTGAATTTATTTATTTTGATGCGGGAGCTAGGAAATATGGAAGATGCTGGAACACCCTTTTCAGGCCAGGGCCCACATAGCTACTCACCAACACAGGAAGAAGTGAGGACTGATTGGCTTCAGGCTCTGCAACCTGGCATATTTAAAGAAACCCTGTAGACCTTAGCAACACTTAGCTCTAAAAATACAACAAAACACAGGTGACTGTAACGGCAGTGAAGACCAGACTTGATTAGGGCTTCATGTGATGAAGTAAACACAGCACAATGCTGATGCTCAAAGGGAAAATTTCCACTCTGATTTCCTCTCAATCGGCTACCTTGGACAAACACAGCTAAGCAATTTACAGAGAGATTAAGGAAGTCGAAAAAGGATTAGAAAAAAGTGCAAGGCCTTACCAACTACGTGTGCAACTAAGAGCTGCACCTACAAAACTTTGCTATTCCATTTGTGCGACACAATTAGCATAGTAGTGTTATACAGGTGAAAAAGCAGTGATGAGCAGTTATAATAGCCGATCTATGCCCTTACGTGGTTCTGCAGATCACTGTGAAGTGCTGTTTGAGTGGTTTTCAACTTTTCAGTTGGATTTGTGTTAGTAGTTAAACAGTGAAAGAACAAAATCTTGTGTGTCCTCATAATGACACAGGTCTGGGCAGAGATGGGCAGTAACGCGTTACTGTAATCCGATTACTTTTTTCAAGTAACGAGTAAAGTAAGGGATTACTATTGCAAAAACGGTAATTAGATTACCGTTACTTTCCCGTAGGAACGCTGCGTTACTGCGTTACTAAAACCGTGATTTTTTTTGCGAGAATGTCTCATGACAGTGACGTAAGCGAGTGCGACATTCGTGACAACAGCTGTGTGCAGATCAACAATGGATCATATATCGAGTGCGGAGAGAGTATGAGCGTGCAGCGTTTAAAGCGTGGAAGTACTGACCTTACTTTGAGTTTGATTCCATAAAAAGTGACAAAAACATTAGTGTCCGTTGTGCGTGGGAAGAAAACTTCTTTTTACAGCGAAAAAACCCCTAAACTTCCAAGCAAGCACCGAGTGCGTACACGTAATGGGAAACTCACAGAGAAACTCGCGGATTCTTCCACTGACCGCTGCGGCACACCTGCACCAGGGTAAACCTCCGCCTACCCTACTCCTGCTTTACAGGTGAAAATAGAGCAACAGGACCGCTGAGTCTTTGACTTTATTTATTTTCTGCTGTGTTTTACTTGCATCTATTTGAAAGACTGAGTGTAAACACACAAAAAAAATATATTTTATGTGCTGGAATGTGCAGAAAATAGGTTTAAATGTTAAACAAATTTCTTCCAGTCAGAGAATGTTGCATATAATTAAATTTTTGCTTGATGCATAAAGTTAAAAGATTAAAACTAATAAAACAAGTTTTAAAAAGGACTTTTCCATTTGATTAATTTTGATTGATTGATTGATTGAATCTTTATTTTGAACATGTTGAAAAAGTACAACAAAATAGAATTAAAAGAGACAAATGAACAAAGCAAAACAAAAGGAAAACGAGCAACCACAACTCCAAATAACGTTCATGTTCAAAAAGGAGCAGGAAGAAGCATAAGCTTATTTAATCCCACCCCTTTTCCACTATCTAGTATCAATAGACTACAGAAATACCTCCTTGCAATTACATTATATGTCATGTGTATTTATTTATTTATTTATTTTTTAAATATATATACATATATGTTTCTATCTATCCATACATACATATATACACATACGCACATATACACATTTTCAATAACCCCATTAACACCTCAAGGATACACAACCTACAAATACATATATATACCCATACCTGTGCTCTCAAATTTGAGAGCCAACATAGTACATAGACTTCACCACAGCCCTGCAAACTCACCAGTGTACCATGCAAGAAACTCTACCCAATTGCATAATACAATATTTCAATTGAAAGTTTGAATAATACAAAAGTAGTGTACATCAATTTCCTTTTGCAAGCCATTTCACAAAACTGTATTTCAGCAACACATCATGTCTAGATCAAATTTCTGGTTTTATAAAACAAACAAACAAACAAAAATCAAATCGAATTGCGACATTCCATCCATCCATCCAAAAATGATTTAAATGTAGAGTTTTTAAAATTGCACTTGCTGAACAGCGCTCACCTTTGAGAATGATTTCTTACCCCTTTCTCCTGTTTTGTCGTTCTTACATCTTTCTCCATCTTTGTGTCCCACATTAATGTTTTTTTCTGTCCCTGGAAATAAAGCATCTGTATGTTTAGTTACCAGTCTGCTACACACAGTTTGTGTGTCTGCTGATATTTGTTGAGGTGTTTGAAATGCTGCATTTGAAAGGAGCTGCCATTTCAAAAAATCCGTTACTCTGCTTATTGTGCTCACCCCTCTTTTGCAGCATCAGCTAGATGAGCAACTCCACAGTAACTGAATTTATATCTGCAGCATGAATACATCACAGGGATGAGAAGAAACAAGCTGTGGGATGTTACTATTTTTGTATTCTTAAACATGTACAGTGGGGCAAAAAAGTATTTAGTCAGCCACCGATTATGCAAGTTCCCCCACTTAAAATGATGACAGAGGTCAGTAATTTGCACCAGAGGTACACTTCAACTGTGAGAGGCAGAATGTGAAAAAAAAATCCA
>NW_024583091.1:0-19041 GCF_018398535.1 Haplochromis burtoni | reverse complement strand
GTGGGGGAACTTGCACAATCGGTGGCTGACTAAATACTTTTTTGCCCCACTGTATGTCCATGCTATCATTAGAAGAAATGCCATGCTGCAGCACACAAGACAAGATCTCATTTAATAGCAATATGCATTAACCTCCATATCAGATTTAATTGCTCATTAACCAAAGGTGCTGGAATGACATTTTGGATCATTCCAGCCCAGCCCAATATAGACTGACTCACAGCTGTGCTGAAAATCACATAACCTTAGAACACCACTGAAGCATCTCTTTTTTTCTTTTAGTTACATTATACTGGGAAGGTCAGCTAAACATGCTTGCTCTTGCCCAGCTATGCCCTGCTTAACATTCATGGTACAGTCGCAAACATTCACGCCTGGGAGCAACTCAGGCTAGTCTTCAACTATTGACCACTGAGCAGCTCCACTGGAGCAGCTTAACTTAGCTGTCTTATTCAAGGGCACTTGGATGAAAATAGTGACAAGCCCTTTGAGGCCTGACACGACCCTCACCTGTTTGCTTTCATGCTTTCTTTTAACATGGTTTCTTATAAATATACATAAAATAAAATTTCTTTACTCAAAGCACAGAAAACAAAATGATATTAATGCAATTTAAAGTTTTTGAAGAGGGTATACGCACCATTCTTGAAAGTTCTTGACCCTAAACGACTCTACATAGCTTCTCTCTCTGAAGCACGCCTGTTTATTTATCTTTTTTCCTTTGCTCTGCATATCTGCCATGTTTTTACTGTCCCTGAGGTTTTGAGCCAAATTTTTCACAACAGCAACTGCAATAATCATCTCTATGGTAACTCAGTGAAAATGCTTTGCTGCATTTGAAGCAGGACAACAAGCGAAAGCGGGAGGGAGGGGGGCAAGACAAGCTCGGGGCTTTTCATTTCATTTTCAGCTGTTTTCTAGTCATCAGTTATTCATCCATGTTTTAAGTCCATCACTCACACTCACTTAAGAATCCCAGATCACATCAAAAATGGAATCGGGTGAATGCCATTTTTCCTGCCAATCCTCCTCTATAAATAAAAAAGGAAAAAACAGAAAATCATGGTGTCTTGTCTGAAAGGGGAGACAGTGCTGCTTGTCTTGTAAGCCATTCTGTGTTTATCAATGGCAGTCTGAAGAAAAATGCATGTTCTCGGTTGAAGTAGATGTGCCGTCATATTTAAGGACAGCACATTAGCTTTATAAATATCTCACATTCATCATCAATCGTGCGCTTGTTCTCGTCAGCTTTACATTCTGGTCTGCTGTTGAGATATAGGGCTGTAAGTGGTTGTGCTGCAGTCACAGATGAATAATCTATGTGTCCACTAAATTCTGTTTTCATCCAGCTGGGAAATGAATACCAAACCAGCAGTGCTCAGCGAGGTGTGGGACTCAAATCCCTGGCTCTTTACTTTTATCTTTCGGTGCAAATATTTGTCTCATGAATTTCTCTGCCAACTGTTCCCAGAGATATTATATTCCCAAGATAGGACATAGGTTCTCCTCAACATTTATTCAAATCTTTATTATCAGTTCAAACCCTCCTTAAAGCGCTTAGCTCAGGGAGTATTGCATTCGTATGTTTGCTGTTGGAATATGTACACTGGGTTTTAGTGCTTCTTCGTGGTGTGAAATGTATTCATCTGCCAGGCTTCTAAGCAGGCTGATGCCTGTGTTACATGCTGTTTCAGCCTCTGAATGTATCGCTCTGCTAGGATTAATTAGTGCGGCAGGTCTGACTTAAAGGTCACAGCTTGGGGATCATTCAATAGAGCCATTGCTGCCTTGGGACACCTCTGGACAAATTAAATGAAAACGTGTGGATTGAGCAAAAGAGCAGGAATAAACCAAGTGTTTGCAATGTTTGTGTGTGCTAAAATGACTGAGGTTACCATGCACCATTACGAAAGGCTTAATTACATAGTGAATCAAAACTATAAGTAAGCATTGCAAGACTTTAGGTTCAGATTCAGTGCCGCAGGAAAAGAAATACTTAAACTATACAGGAAAAATAAAGGAAACGGATGCTTTTTGTTATAACAGTGGCAGGAAATATGGGCTTATAGATGGCTGAAAAGATCAGCAATGCTAGCATATATATTTATGACTTTGCTCAATCTCAGAATCCAACTCCTAGTCTGTCTATTTAGCCTGTGGGTATGCCAGTGGATATCTAGTCTGCCTGACGGCCTGTTTCATCTGCTGGGTCATTGTTTACAAATACAGGTGAATTTTTCTTTATTTTTTAAAGAAAAGAACACTATTATGAACGTAAATCAATCTTATCCTACCTGCAGATTCTGATCATTCATATGTAAATATCTTTTAATGGAGATAAGCATTTATTTAAGGTGATGCTTCTGTTCCAGTCAAGCTTGTTATCACTGACCACAATGCATTTTTCCATATGTATTTGTCCTGGTCCTCCACAGCCTAATAGTATTTTCCTTGGATTTACAGGAGTTATGTACTCAAGAAGGTGCCAAATTCTTTTTCTTGTGACATAAAACTTCAGACTCTCTTGTGAATTATTCATCTATACAATACTATCCGCAAAGGTTTTGAGTCTTCTATTATTTCTTCATATTTTGCTTCGAAGGAGCCAGACTTTCTTATCAGTTTTCAAAGAGTTCTCTAGACTTTCTGAAGGTCTTTCAAAGTTTTTCTTTGGACACTGGCTGCTTTTACACTCATTTCAGGCCAGTCCTTGGAGCTGAATTTTTGAGAGGATTTTTTGTTTGTTTGCTAAGCCACATATCACTCCACCTTTTGCATCTTCTTTAGCTGAATCTATGAATAATGCCAAAATTATCTCAGTTAGACAGGAACAAATAGCACTGATGCGCCAACAATGTGATTGCCAAAGATTTACAAGTTACAAGTGGACAACAAAGAAAGAAGTAGCAGGCTGGAAAAAAATCCAGAAAATCCAAATCTAGAAACCGAAAGACTTGACAGAGGGCACAAGACATGCATCTGGCTCTTCAGT
Source organism: Haplochromis burtoni (assembly GCF_018398535.1). Classification (NCBI taxonomy): domain Eukaryota; kingdom Metazoa; phylum Chordata; class Actinopteri; order Cichliformes; family Cichlidae; genus Haplochromis; species Haplochromis burtoni. The sequence goes on along the minus strand of NW_024583091.1, from coordinate 16,049 downwards.
TGACCCATCTACTGTTCACTGAAGCCTCATCAGAAATGGTCTCACTGGAAGAGTGGCTGCCAAGAAGCCATTTTGAAAAGCTCTGCCATGGTTTAAGACTGTACCTCCAGATTTCGACTGACCACAGTGTAAAATCTAATTAGATCCCAGAACTTAAAAAAAGTTATGTAAACTTGTTGCCTTAAAAAACTAAGTACACCCTACTTAAGATGACTACGTTAGGGCAACTTATTCACACTGTGCAAAACCTTTGATTGATAATGGCTTCATTTTTCAGCATGAGAATGATCCCAAACAAACTGCCAGTGTAGTAAAAGCATACTTGGATAGAAAAAATCAGTCATGGATTGGCCTCCTCAACATTATTGAAGCAGTGGAGGATCATCTTGACAGAGAACAGAACAAAAGGCAGGCAACACTCAAAGAAGAGCTTTGGATGTCCTTCGGGCAGCCTTTTTTCCTAATATCTTCATCTCTGGTGCAAGATCCACTGTGCATGTCTTCGGTGATTGCATCCATCCACAGCTTCTTCTGTCTTCCTCGTGGTCGGCGGCCTCCAGGGTCAAGTCGAAGGGCTGTTCTTGACACTGAATTCTCCTCGCTCTCTGTGACGTGTCCATACCACCGTAGGCGCCCTTCCCTCATCTTCTTTTCAACTCTGAAACGTTTTCGGACATCTTTGTTCATCACATGATCAAGGCGGGTTAAGCCCACCATCCACCTGAGCATCTTCATCTCCATGGTGTTGAGGATCTGCTCGTGTTTCTTGGTGGCTGACCAGCATTGTGCTCCATAAAGGGCCACTGGCTGTATGACTGTCTTGTAGATCTTGGCTTTAAGGTGTTCCTCTTATTGCCCAGAGGATGCCCTATGCCAGGCGATATAGGGCAATGACATGCAAAGAATCAAACCTGGGTCTCACTGCATCTGCACCGATGGGATATCTGCTGGCAGGTTGTCCTGCAATATATTTATCTTTATCCAGCTGTAGACTAGAATGCTTTCAGCCTACTTAAGTCGTTATATAATTAACAGCTAGCCATGGGTGATAAAATCTGCTTCTTAGAGGTGTCATTTCCTGCAGCAAAAGAAGCATGCTTTTGTCTCTACACTTTTAACCAAGGATCGATGTTTCAGAAGAGTTCATATGGGCAATCTGACCTTGTTGTCATAGTAAACTGAAACTTTGTGAGGTGCCAGAACAAACAGCTCGACAGAAATTCAAATGAAAGGCAAATTTTATTTTCATTTCTCAGTTGTTCGACTTTGGAAGTTACCACAGTTGTTGTCATCTTTACCTGTGTCCTCTTTTTACACGACTTGCTATTCTTGTCAGAAATGCAGCTTTGTGCAAATCATTTCACGTTCATGGTGAAATACTGTAAATCATTATTATCATTTCTGCCTACTGCACAACTGAGGAACATAACTGAAGGCACTTATGATGGAGAAAATGTTAAGCTGCTCCCAATTCCCAAAGTGGATTATTATCTCTGCACCTTTTAACACCGACATCAAAAGATTACCCCTATTCCCCGAGGTAGACCTACTGGTCTCTGAGCTTTCTTTTCGACGTGTTTTCTCACAGTTTCCAGGGAGACAACAAACTTCTCTCCCGTGTAACAACAGGCTTGACCTAGTGTGACTTGCCAGGTGTTGAATTATTCAGATTTTTTTTCCTTTACTGAAATGTTGCATTTACACAACAAAAAGAAAACACAAGCACCATTTTGAGGCATGTTCGACAAAATTGGCTAATTAGGACGGCTGGCTACCACTCACACTGCGTTTTAATTTGCTTCTCACAGTGCAGAGGTTCTGTTTCACTTTACAGTTTGTTGGCTTCCAATGACTAAAACGCTGACATTGGATAGGGACATTAATAAGAATATCACTTCTGCTACGCTGGGTGCCCACATCTAAATAATGACATTCAAATTGTACATACTGTGTTCTTCACAACACTCAGCTGGAGACTGAATCAATTTGAACTTAATATAAAAGTGACTAGAGAGCAGTTGTCTGATTAGATAAGTACTGATACTGTATGTGCAACTGGACTTCACTTAATGCATTGCTAACATTTGTTTTTTGTTATTTATTTATTTATTTTTGCTACTACTCACTACCTAACTTCCCATATGTTGACACGACGCATCCAGCACAGCATTGCCTCTTGTTCCCGTCCATGGAGAGGATAACAAGATGAAGAAGAATGTTGCAAACCGCATACAAAATGTCTGCTACTAAATAAATGACAGCCTGCCCTGGAAGTCACACGGAGCTTCACACATACCAGAAGGCGCAAACCATTAGCAAAGTGTGAAATGGAATGATGAAGACTATTTAAAACCCTTTTTTTTTTTTTTTTTTTATGGGGTTTAGAATTACAGTTTGGGGAAGCAAAAAATAAAAAAATAAAAAAAAATAAGGAGGCAGGAAAGAGGTTTGGGGTTGTGGGTGTGCAAGCAATGAGCATGAATTGTGAATGAGCAAGCGTCTGAGCTGAACACTTGCATAACAACTTAGCTGAGAGAAAAATACGGCTCGCTGAAACTGAAAGGGAAGTGCTGGGTGTTTTGAAGACATCTTGTTGTCTTGTTCGCATTAAAAGATGAGGACTTCTTTGCATGATTATGGCTCACGCATTAAGTTTTTCATAAATTATTGAATGGTTTTATGAAGCACCATCCTCTAAAGATACAGAAACATTTGAAATTTATGACATTTAGTCTTTTTTATGGTTTACAGGTGGTTACGGCCCTAATTAGGTAAACTGATTTAGCAGATTACCTGTTCTCAGAAGCCGCCTGGGGACGTCAGAACTAATGAAGTGCTGAGTGAAAAGCTGGAGTGTTGCTTCATGCAGACTTTATAATTCTTCTCACTAAACATTACAGGGAAATATTGCTCCCACTGTTTCCACTGATGCATACGGTTATTTCTTTTTGTAAAACAAAACTGCTGCTTTTATTATGCATTCTTGGAAAATAACACTTAGAAATGAACTGGTATTATAATGTCATATTAGATAAATGCATACACTGGAATATGTCAGTTTTTAGCAGCACAGTCTATGAATCTATGACATCATGTAAATTTCATGAAATATAGAGGAAGCTTCTTTCTTAATCTGCCTAATAACTGGGTTTACACTCCTTAACTGCACTGGGAATAAACCAGTGTTCTCAAAAGCTATGCTGGCTCTTCTTTGATCTGATGCATTTGATAGTATACAAAGTCCCGCATACAGTGCTGTTCAAAGCTTTTTAGACTTTAGATGTTTGGATTACAATCCACCAAGGAATACCATCAAGGAGACATCTGATTGGTCCCAGATTTATTATGCAGCACAACAATGGCACCAACTACACAAGCACACTCATAAAGAACCATCTGCAGCCATGGGAAGAACAAGAAGTCCTTCAACAGATTAGATTGTGGCTCTGTAGGGACCAAACATCATCAAATCAGTCTGGGATTACATGAAGACACAGAAGCAGCTGAGGCCTCCTCAAATTCTCCAAGAAGCTTCAAATATCTCATGTACCATGAAAAATGTGTGCAAGTAAGAATTTTTAAAGGTACTGACGCTCTTCAAATCAAATATTAATCGGCTCTATTTTTTTCCTGTTTACGGCACTTTTGATGACTTGCCAAGAAAAAAAAATTATTCGTAATATTTTTTAAACGTCTACAAATAGTTACTTTTTTTGTATAGTGCAACACAACAGAGGGCATGAGGGGAATGATTTTAAATCATTACTTGCACATGTACATTTATTTATCAAGTCTTATCAGGTCAGTCTTGTCATGTGACAGGTCAATCATTATACTACTTCTGGTGGTTTCAAAATGATGAGCAGATATGCAAAAGACCATCCAGCTTATTGAGTAAACTTGCTGTCATTGCCATAGCGAAGCTTCAGAGGCTCAACAACCTCATGGATATTGGTGGCCCACATCTGTTATCAATGTCAGACCAGTAGAATCAAATGGTAACAATCAGGTACTGATGCAACAAAGGTTTAAATTTTATATATTATTGGCTGTTTAAAGGGCTAAAACACTCAAATCCTAAATGGCCCATTTTACCTGACCCAGTTCTGCTGAGTTCCTCCTATATGACAGGACAAAATGTTCAATGTTGTCAGTGTTGTAAAACATTGACCATATTGGTTGAGATCAGAATCAGAAGAGACTTGACACTGTGCTTTAATTAAATGTAAGAACTAGGGATGGGTACCGGCATCCGGTGCTATTATGGCACCGGTTCTGACATAAACAGTAGTAACCAGACCAAAAAGCAGCGCACATTTCAGTGCTTTATTTCAGTGCTTTTTTTCCCTGAAATGTCATACACTTTGGATTCTAGCCAATCATTTTACCTTTGCAAGCATAGTAGGCGGGCCCAGGTATGTAAGTTCTTTTAGAGCAGAGCTACAGATTAAAAATGCCCAAGGCCAAGCGGTCAAGTCTGGCTGTACTTCACAGCAAAAGATAGAAACTCAGCAGCCTGCAACAAGTGCTTTAAGCTGATACTGTGATACTGTCAAAGGAGGTAACACCTCGAATCTGATGAAACACCTAGCGACGTATAGCATTTTGTTAAAAGCTGAGAAATGCACTGTATTTGATAGCTTGCTGCGAGACCTCACATCGTGCACATCTACTGCGGGTGGGTTGCCTGTTATCGGACCCGGAGTTAGAAACATCCCCCAAAAACCCGAAGAGGAGAGTCCTGGCCCTTAGCCCTGCCAGTGTAGCAGAAATGATGACGGATGATGATGGCAGCAGCAGCCGTTCTTCTCTGCGTGAGTAGCTTAATGTTGTTCGTGTGTAATTTACGTTGAGTACGCTAACCACGTTATTACATTAATGCATGTAAGGTGAACTAGCAAACACCGTCGTAGTTACATGCGGCTGTCTTCTTGTTTGATGGCAGATACTCCCTTCACCCTGGCCAAAAAAGCTAAAATGACCAAAGAAAAAGTGGGAAACAGCTAAACATGAGAGGTTTTTAGACAAAATTGGTGTTTTTTCCATTGATTAAGCACTGCTTCCAGCCAAGAGTGATACCATATATGCCCTATAGCTGCAGAAAAGGCTAACATTGTTATCTTTTTACAGCTAAACATGAGAGGTTTTTGGACAAAGTTTGTGTTCTTCATTCTTTAAGCACCGGTTCAAGCACCGGTTCAAGCACCGTTTAAGCACCGGCACCATTTCAAAAGTACCGGTTTGGTACTGGTATCGGATAAAACCTAAACGATACCCATCCCTAATAAGAACGCAGTGTTCTCACAGGAGTACTTTGGTGACTCAGCTGGACATGTGCATGGCCACTGTGACCAATCTCTAGCTCTATGTGCAGCAAGTTGTAGTGCACTGTGTATTCTGACACTTCTATCATATACAGTATGAAGTACTATCTGGCCTGAGCTCCCCTCATGCAACAGCTAATCTTGGGTGACCATGACCCTAGTGATGAATCACCGGTTGTCTGGTGGACTGATTATGGTAAATTAGTTTTTTTAGTAAGTGTGGAATTATGTGCCGATGTCGGCATTCCAGGAATACTCAAGATGATCTTTTCTTGCTCTGGTTCAGTCATCTAGTTATCAAAATTTGTTAGAAAATCTCTGATATTGTTAAGCTTATTCATTTTGCCTCCTTCCAGTAAATAGATTTCAAGAAATGACTGCTCGCTTGCTCTCTAACTATAAGTCCTTCACTTCAGTTGTGAGTACCACTAATTGTACCTGTGTATTTCTCAAAAGGACGACCCACTGGTTGCAAACTTCTTCCTAATTTTTCAACTTAGCCCTTAAAGCTCATCATGTGGTGAGGGACAGAAAGACTCCTTATAGTGCAACAGCTTATGGTATGATGAAGAAGAATAAATTATCTTGTGAAATGATTTGATCTGGAGGCTAAAATACCCACATTTCTTTTTTTTTTTTTAGCTTTCTAAACTTAATCAAGTAAGGACAATAGTCTGCAAAGGTAACTTGTGCCACAGTCACTGAAAAGTAAAGTAGGACGATCCTGTCATTACTTTTACATGTGTTTTGACTGCATCTAATCAGTGTAAATACCTTCAAAAGAATTACAAAATAAAATATTAAGAACTCTGTGTCGCCTTCAGCATGCACTTTATATTGACTTTCCATTCCCTGCTTATTATTATACACAAAAGCTACCAATTATTCAGTAGTTTAGCCTCCTCTTCCTCCTTCTCTTCAGCTCCTTTTTCAGAGATTCATAAAAATATATTTATATGCTGAGCTAATATTAACAATATTGACCAGAGGTCACACAAGATTATCCGAAGCAGTTATATAATGAACTTGGCACACAATTTATGAGCCACATGATTGCATATGCTTCCAGCTGGGTTATTCAAGGATAAGTTTGCCACGAAGCTTTAAATAAAATTGTGATGATCTAACGAATAAATTTTCATTCTGTTCCTGCTCTGTAGCTGGTAGAGCGGGTCCTCTTTTTTTCCCGTCGCAAATAGACTTAAACTCCGCTTTTGTCTTGTCTGTTTTTCTTTACAAGCTTTGCCCTTTAACCATTATGTAAGTGCTGCTAGAGAAATACTTGCTTTTAAATCATTTAGCACATTTTGTGGATCAATGTTCTCCCATGTTTGAAAAAAAACCCCCCAATGTCTATTGGATTGATGTTTCCCAAACCAACACTCTGAGTAAATATATCTGCATTCATTGAGCTGCTCTGCTCAATCACACTGCAAGATAGCTTGCACCCAGAGGGAGATACTGGCAGACCCTGTAAGGCGTCTTGCTGACTGCTCAAGTGCCTTTATCTGTGCATTTCCTAATGGCTTTGCGTTTTCACCAACTTTAATGTAAAAAAAAAAAAAGCGATAATTTTCAAAGTGATTTTTTCCCCTCATGACTTAATTAGTGACAATTACAGCACAGAAATGAATGTTTCCAAATTTGTCCTGACTCCTCTGTTATTCTTTTAGGTTTGCTTTGGCTGAAAACTTAATGAAAATGAATGGAGTTGTAGGAAACTTGATTGTAAATTTTTCTTTTTTTTCATGGTATTGCGTTTAAAAAAGGAGCCATGTTTCATGAGAGCTCAACTCTCACTGTTCAGACGACCTCTAGACATCGACTGTACATCCTTTGCCGTCACTAGACAAGTAATCAATAGGCCCTTGTGAGGACAAAAACAATCCCAGCAGACCTTTATAATGTATCCATACACTTGTTTAATTGCCCTGCTTTTTCCAAGGTGCCTGCCAAAAAAAGGGGGGGGGGCCATCTGCTTTAAATTAGTACTGGCCAGGAAGGAACCATTTGATAGTGTATTTAAATCAGTCAGACAGGACAAGGAAAGTAGCTCATTATGATTATGGTGATCCTGGGAATCAATCACCTCCCAGCAGATGTTTCCCCACCACCCAAAAAAAATCTTTTTGGTGCTGTCATTCTTATCATCAATCAGCTTCCCAATATCAGCTAAAAACAAGAATAATCAGGAATGACTGTGAAATGTGGTATAAGAAGAAATAGACAACTTTTCTTTTTCGTGTTCCTTTCAACTGGCTCTCTAATCAGCGTTTCTCAAAAAGAAATCACTGTGAGCAAGCTCCTTTGTATCCAAAGTGCATTTGAAATGTGTTTTTTCAGTGACAGATTTACTCAGTGTGAATCTCGACTGTCATGGCCATTTGGTGTGTGTGTGTGTGTGTGTGTGTGTGTGTGTGTGTGTGTGTGTGTGTGTGGCCAACCATGCATATGAATTTATGAAAAAGCACTGACAACGTTTCCGACTTTATACAACAACTTTATAATTCCTCTGCTGTTGGAAACTGACAGCAAGGTCCTATCTACAAGGACAAAATAACAAAACAGCTCAGCAAATAATGCAATCCAGAACAGCAACAGCAAAAATAGTGGTCGCAAAGCTTGGGCAGCCAGTGCGGATGGAGTATGTGAGGGCAATCAAATGCAATCAAGTACAACACTGTGAATGCCTTTGACCAGAGTCTGTCCAAAATTTGCCACTTGTGTGAGTCATTGATTCTCTAAAAGAGCAGGCGTTTTAGTGTGGCCAGTGCTAGCTGTGTGGTACTGTCAGTTCTTCATCTGAAAAAGTGACAGCACCACAGTATGACACAGTTTAACCTTGCTTTACTGTTTGGATCAAATTTGACCCTTTGTGATATTTGACAGCAGTAAAAATAATATAAATGGATGTCAGTTAGCTTGGATTTTGATTACTTTTTCTAAAGTTATGCAAAAAAGAAAAGAGTACATTTGTTACATCCATGTACAGGTACGGCACTTTTTTTTGTACATGGAGGTTGGTCAAATGTAACTTGTAACTATTCCGATTTTAGATCCACTGTTGTGGTTCAAATCAAGGGAGATTTGGGTGTTAGGGAATCTTTTCAAACGGAACTTGCAATATCTGTGTTTACTTTTTTGGCGACGGAGTTCAACGAGGACCTTGACACAGTCCTGCCATACTATCTCTGTTCCCACCGCATTTGCCAAAGCTCCCACAAAGACTGTCACCTGCTCGTCTTTGAAATAATAAAACAGTAATACAGCACATTAGTGATCATATGTGGTGCACATGAGAAATGAAGGTCACACAGAGGTCAGAGGGTGCCTTGACACCGACACGAGATCTGCACTCGAAAGCACAAAAATAACCAAATTTAAATCAATTTATTCTGAGCTGACTGACATTAAACAAACTAAGAGTAAAACAGAGATCAAAAGATTATCAAGGCACCTGTCCTGACATTTCAGTGAGTGTGGGAAACACATGTGCAAATTCCACACATGCAATGTTTCGTACCACTGCTTTGACTGAGGTTTTCACATTTAATGTTAATACGTTTTGAGGCCAAACATTTAGTGATAATAGTTGTTTTTAAAAAAAAAACGGATTAGTAGTTCAGAATTTGATATAAACACTTACTGTATTAGCCTGTCAAAACTGATCTGGACCACAATATCAAGGCATGAATAACCGGAGTAATATTAGGGTTCGTCTGAGTTCCTTGTTGCCAACTTACCAATGCAACACCAATATTAACTCCCTTTTGCCTCAGTTTAGAGCTCCACAAACCATTACAGAAACAATGAACAATTTCATTGATATAGTCTTGACTCCGTTAGGTAGCATTCTCAATCTGCTTCTTGGGAAGCAGCAAAAGGTTTATGAAAACATGTACCCGCTGGCTTCAAAAATTATTCCGATGAAAGTAGGGAGACTGAACCCAAAGCCGTCTGGAAAAATCAAAACAACAAGATGAAAGACACTATAGAGCTTTGTAGAGATGAGGGGAGTTGCTTGATTATTCTCTTTCATACACAAGTACTCATGTCATCCACTGTTGATTTAACAATATTGATTACAACCGCTTGAAATGTGGTGTTGATTTCAAGGCTACTTGTCAGCTGTCTCTGTTATTTTGTACACCCCCCATGGAGTCACACAGAGGTATATTCAGAGTGATTCATACACAAAAACCCAACACTGCCTATTAAAAATACTGAACCCAAAATGCGTGACACAAGATTAAGGGACACAACAACAACAACAAAAAAAACAACAATAACAACAGAGTGCACAGACGAGCACACACTTACTCAAGGGCTTTGGATAAAACACATAAATAATAATAAAAAGCCTGGCAGAGGAGCTATGTTTTGAGCCTGCTCTTTAAAAAGATAAGATTTGGGGCACAGGTCATCTGGCACGCCGCTCTGCATTTTCAGGACAGAGTGACTAAAAGCAGTTTCACCAGATTTTGATTCCATTCTTGGATCAACATAAATTCCCACGCCCATGATCACAGAAGTCTGGTGCTGATAAATCGTAAGTAAGTGAGAAACGCACTGAGGAGTCAGATCATTGTGTGCTTTTTGGACCAGAAGTTCAGTCTTAAAGTAAATTCAGGAGGATTACAGAAAGCATGAAAGCCTAAAGCATACGTGATGTGTTCAGCACTTATGTTGTAGTCTGTGCTGCAGGCTCCTAGTGCACTGGGGGAGACCAGAAAGGATACATACAATTCAGTATGCTCATGATAGACGTCAAATGTAAAAAAAAAAAAAAAAAACCTAAGTGGGGAAAGTTTTCATGAAAACTTTCCCCACTTAGGTTTTTTTTTTTTTTTAAGCACAGGGGGCTCTCAGAGCCCCCTGTGCTTACTCCCATCATTGCAGTTAGTGAGCTTTTAAAGTAGATTAACACTATTGTTCCAACTTTATTACACTAGGGAGGAATTTCATATTCAGAGAACTCAACATTTCATTGACTGCAGCGCGTCATCTTGTGATACACTAACAGTACAAGACTGTACTGTCTTTGGGGAAAGGTAAACTTCACTCTGTAGAATATGTGATCTACATGCCTCATGATTGACCCTGACAGGTGTTCTGTGGTCAATTCTTTGCTGCTACACTCTCAAAAAAAAACCAACTTCAAAAGTTCTTCTCACGCCAAGTTGGCGGAGCAACCCTTGATTGAAGTTGAAGGGTGAAGTAACACTCCCTTCTTTGGGGCTTCGAGGTATTTTTTCCATTCTGTGAGACAGGTAGCCTGGCGAAGGTGACTGATTTCTAAGGTACTGTAGCTATAATTACATTACTGCCAAAGGAGGCTGTGTGGAGTGGAAGTCGTGCCTGAAGTCTGGTCATTCACTGACAGCTTGTGCCTTACTGTCCAATTCTATTGCTCTCAATTTAAAGTCTGATAATGTGGGCAAATGGAGAAAAAAAAATGAAGCATTTAACACTCTGCTAATCAATATCTATGAATATATATATCAATATCCGCTAATATGTGAAAGAGGTTTCTCCCCCAGTTCTGCAGCTAATGTTTTTCATCCCATTGTTTTTGTTTTCCTGCCAGCACCTCGATTTTTTTGGTTTAGTCTCTGGGCTCTCATCAGCCTCATTTCCATCTGCAGGACACAGATGTTTGCAGCTAATTGGAAACTACTGTACTACATTCACTCAGTACCAGGAACAACTCTTTAAAGCGCCATTATCAGTGTCTGGTAGATAGGAAGTTCACTAACAAATTTACCACAGTAACATTAAAAGGAGAATTGACACAGTTCTGTGTGGTGTTTACAAGTTATTTAACTCTCTATAAGTGACTATAAGTCAGTGTTTCAGATATCAGTACTTGGATTTTGTGAATAACAACCAATCAAAGCTGGCTTGCTTTCTTCATAGAAATTTCTACAAATGTGTCCTTCAAGTGAGATCCTGGCAATAAAGCGGCATGCATACTTTATGTTTTCTTATAAATTCATTATCGAATAAAGCCTTTGAGAAGCAGATGAAGCCGAAAGCAGTGAATAATAATAATATTCTTCAGGTTACTCAGACGATGGGAGATGCACCTACCTGTGTGACCTGTCACTGCTAAGCCTTTGAGCTTTCCTGTACAGCCTCATTGCATCCTCCTCATCAGAGCATTATCTAATATTGGTCCTTGAGGAGGAGACATCAAACAAATGTGGCTGATAATATTTTTATCTATTACATTCTCTGAATTGGTATTCCTCTGCAGTCACACCTTTTAGTGTCAGTTCAATTTGTAGCAAATACTGGAATTGCCCTCATAATTACATACAGTCAGTCGTGAGCTATTCTTAAGAACCGAAGCTGTGACATAGATTTCAACCAGATAGACACTCACTGTATAAAACCTCCTAAATTAAATGCACCGACGGTCTACATTACCACTACTACTTTGCTTTGTTATTACTCACACCATGCCCCATCGATCCCAAACAACAATAAAAATGATTGAGGAATGAACTGAAACTCAGCACACAAATTTCTTTTTTGTTTGTCATTTGTACATAAAAATAGCAACGGCATACTGATGCAGCAAAAACATCAACACACTGTGGTGTTCTACTTTTTTTTCCCTGCTAATATATTCCAAGTTTTTACGAGCATTTAATCTTCATTAACCCCCTGTCTGTGCCCATTCTATGCGTGACTCTCCTGGAATAGTTCCCTCTCTGTCAGACCTGTTAAGCAGTTTCTTCCATAGTTATTTCCTTATAAAGCGTTTTCTTGCGCTTTTAGATGGCTATTGTTTGTTGTCCTTTGGTATTAATTTAAAATAATGGCATTGTGAAGACCTCTGTGGACACTAAAGAGCGGTACTTCAGCTTAATTTCATTTGACTTGACATGCAGCAGACTAAACTAGTGATTAATTTATGATTTGGATCCAGTGCATCCTCTTTCATTTTTTTAAAGTTTTTTTTGAGCATCGTTTCCTCTTCTCTTCCCCTCTGTTGTTTTGTTTCTCTTGGCCGGCGACAGGGACCACAGGTCTAAAGGTGAAAATGAACAACAATAGGTAAATATTTTGAAACAGAAAAACAGTCTGTTGTGTGTCCACTCTAAGGTGTTTTGGAATCCTACCACTCTACAGTGTTGAGTACGCATACAAGGTCAAAATGTGGTGCTGAACTTTCTGTGATTCTCACCTAAAAACAACAACAAAACAAAAGACCCCCCCCCCCCCAACCCACATTTTAGATTCTATTTTTTTTAAAATTTTGCTGCAAATGTAGAGGGACACATACAAATAAATTTTGACAGGTCCTTACCTAGGGTGGCCCTGAGCGGTCAAATACACTGCAACTTAAGAAAACACTGCAAAGGCACAAAAAACACAATGGAAGTCAAACAAACCACAACAGAAGCAATAAAATAAAAATAAAATCTCACAAAACACAATGGAAGAATTGGAAAACACAATGGAAGACAAAATAACGTGTTTCACTATGGGAATCGCCTTGGCATGACCAACTACAGAAGCTCCAATGACACCACGTCTGTCTATGACAGACCTGTCGAGCCGTGCTCAGGGCTCCGCCCCCTCATTCTACCATGGCCGACCAGCCCCTCCTAACTATTTCCAAGCAGATTTCTTTCTGTGCCTAAGCAAGGAGGGAACTGTTGGTGAAACACCTCACTCTGTTATCACAGAACCAGGGATTACGTTAAGTAACCCAACATTCTTTTTCTAACTTCGCTCGTCGTTTCACTATGGGAGATATGGCCCACTCCTGGATTGTGCTAGCTCCCGAAGCTACGCTCCTGTACTACTTCAGGATCTCAGGTCGAACCTGAGGCAACAGAATCCAGCACTGCCTGAGCCAGGTGCAACATCAACATATGACTGTGCAACATCCAGCCGATAAAGCTGGACAAACGTGTGTGGTATAGCCCAGCTTGCTGCCGTACATATATCCTTAGAGACAAAAGCTGGGTTAGGCCTCAGACGTGCTTTAGTGAGTCCCAGGGCCAGCTGTAGACAAGAAGGGTGAATAGACAGAACCTGTAATTCACTAACTCGCTTGGCTGTGGTTAGAGCCAACAGCAGAGCAGTTTTAAGAGAGAGAAACTTCAACCCCACTGCCCCGATAGGCTCAAAGGGGTAGTGGGAGAGGGCATCTAAAACGACTGACAGATCACATAAAGGGACCAGTGCTCTACAGACTGGGAGCGTTCGACGCGCCCCCTCATGAAGTGACATAACAGAGGGTGCTGACCGGCAGGTTTATCACCAAACCCCACGTGACAGGCTGAAATAGCTGCTAAATAGACCTTTATGGTGGAAAAAGCTCTCCCTTTGTCCGGCAAGTCCTGAAGAAAACACAACAGCTCCACCAATGAACACTGGAAAGGGATTATCCGCTTTTCATTTACTGCTGTAAATGGAATGAGTGGACGAGGCTTTAGCATTCTGAATGGTTTCAATAAACTTCGAAGGCATGCCTGTCGCCTTCAAATTCCACCTTTCACGGGCCAGTCCAAGACAGCAACCTGGTCTGGATAAGGATGGTATATTTCCCCATGCGCCTGAGACAGAAGGTCCCTGGGGATGGGGAGTGGCCATGGCTCGTCCACCAGAAGCTGGATTATTTCTGCTATCCAGTGTTTGGATGGCCACAGTGGAGCTATTAAAATCAGGCTGAGGGGAGGGAAAGGATACAGTAATGTGTTTGGCCATGGATGGGCCCTCGCATCCACGCCCAGTGGCACATCTGCGTCTGACAGGGAGAAAAACTGTGGGCAATGTGTGCTTTCTTGCGAGGCAAAGAGATCTACGGCAACCCGGCCGTATCTCTGCCAAATCTGCTCCACCACCTGTGGGTGAAGCCTCCATTCTCCGAACAGTGGATTTCCTCTGGACAGGAGGTCCGCCCCCCTGTTCAGAATTCCTGGCATGTGAGTTGCTTGAAGGGAGATGAGCCGTGTGCTTCTCCACACAATTATTTCCCTGGCTAACCTGTGTAGCTGCCGGGAACAGGTACCGCCCTGGGAGTTGATATAAGCAACTACCGTGGAGTTGTCTGTTTTCACTAAAACATGTTGCCCCTGGAGATATGGCAGAAAATGCGGCTAGGAGCACCGCGCGGGGCTATAGCACATTTATGTGATTCAGAGCCTGTCTCTGTTACCAAATGCCATATCCTGCTCTGCCCATCATAATTGCACCCCAACATGACAGATATGCATCTGTGGTCAGTGTCACCCTGGGTGATGCTGCCCCAAGAGGTACCCCTGCTCTTTTCCAGGTTGATTGTGAAACAGAGCACCGTGAGGTGATTCACTACCACCCCGGAATCTTTGATCGCCTGCTTGCGCAATCGTGAGCTTATTAGATAATCGTCTATGTAAGAGAATACTCTGATGCGGCTGTTCCTTAACGGAGACAGTGCTCCACACATTTGCTGAACACCCTCGGGGCTAAGGATAGCCCAAATGGGATAGTTTGAAACTCGTACGCTACACTCTGATAAGCGAACCTGAGATATTTCCTGTGTGGAGAATAAATGGCGATGTGAAAATATGTGTCTGAGAGGTCGATTGTAATAAACCAATCGCCTGTGTGCAATGAGCGCCAAAGTGTTTTGTGTGTGAGGATTCTGAATGTGTACTTTCTCAAATGCTTGTTTAACACATGCAGATCCAGAATAGGACGGAGTGATGTTCCGTCCTTTTTCGGGATGAGGAAATAGCGGGAGTAAAAGCCCTGCTGAGCTTCTTCGCTCGGCACTGCTCTGATCGCCTGTTTGTGTTACAGGGAGGATATTTCGTCCTCCAGCACATTTGCTGAATTGCCACTGGTCACTGAAGTTAACACTCCGCTGAATCTTGGTGGTTTTACCGCAAACTGTAGTCTGTAACCATGGGAAAATGGTTGACAAGACCCAAGGATGAACTGCCCATGTGCGCCACCGCTTCAGCCGTGCTGCGAGAGGGCCCCTGAAGATGCGATAGTGTGATGTCCGGTGTTCGGCAAGTTACTTTGAAAAAGTAATTAATTATAGTTACTAGTTACTTCTTCAAAAAAGTAACTGAGTTAGTAACTGAGTTACAAGATTCTAAAAGTAATTAATTACTTGAAAAGTAACTATTGCATTACTTTAAAAAAATGTTTAACTCTCTGGGGTCCAGAGTGGGGTCAGGTGTTCTGCATTCAATGAGGTGCCACACAAATTATTTATGCCACTCCAAAAAATAATTTCTGTCCACTATAAAGGAGAACATCACAGACCTGCAGGTCTGACAGCAGCAGGTGTATCACTCCTGTTTTCTACGTGGAGACAGCAGTCGCCTCATTGTTCTGACATACAACACAAAACTGTCCACAACACTACACACTAACTACACAAGACAACACATTAACTACACACTCCAAACACGCTAAATGTCACAAATCTCTCACATCTCAAAACTCGCTCTCTCTCTTTTTCTGCTGTCTTTCTTTCTCTCTCTCGCCGTCACTCCTAAAACTCCCCCCTCTTCCTAAACAACCAAATGTCATGTTGCCATATCATTTTTGATTGGTTGACATGGTATATTTTTCCACCTACACGAATGGGCTGTTTTTTATTTTTTTATTCTTTGCTCATAAGCAGAGAGTGCTTGCTAGCGCTGTCCTTAGAGAGTAAACGTGACGAAACTATTGAGGAAAAAACACAGCGTATATAGTGTTTATCATGAC